>NC_064860.1:90609924-90711679 GCF_024139225.1 Suncus etruscus | reverse complement strand
TGGGATGATAATGTACTTGTTATTATTAAGACCATTTTATGCTATCACATTATTGAATAACTATGTTCAAATATTTTCTCCTGGGAAAAGTGGACATTTTTTAGAGTAGGTTTACACATTAAAGAGGAAACATATAAATATGTATATCTGTGAGATTATCAAGCTTCTCCATCAAAGGAGGGTTTGTCAATATTTTGTAGTTAGAGTATTGGCCCCCAATTTCCTTTAATAGCCTGAGCATCAGTGAGTGTGGCTCAAAAATCAAAAAAAAAAAAAAGAATAACTGCATGAAGAAATACAATAGTTTAAATGGGAGTTGTCTCAAACAATCCTGACCTCAGACTCTAGTGGGTAGAGAGAACTAAACTGAGTGGAGGAGAAATAAAAATATGAAAGGATAGGGGCCAGAAGCCAGGGGCCAAATGGTCTTAGGTGCATTGATAGAGTTTTCCAAAGGTCGGAATTAAATATTTAAGCCAAAGTTAAGGTAAAGAAATCAAGACTCAAACTTTATCAATCTAAATTTAAAATGAGCCTGTCAGACTGGCAAGCTAGGAGATAAGGGTGTTTAGATTGTGATATGGGGTATATTTTTGAGAACATGGTGGAGGGAGGTAGATAGTGTTGATGGGATTGGTCCTCATTCATTGTATTCTAAAACCCAACTATGAAAGACTTTGTAAATCATAATGGCTTCAATAAAATAAAATTAAAAATAAAGTGTTATGTAAAATACTGACTTATTCGATATAGTAAAATACAATGGATATTGTACATTGTAAAATTTTCTGGTTAGTTACCCCTCAAAAAACTAAAAGTACACAAGGGTAAATATTTTTAAAACCTTGAATGTTTTGTGTGTGTGTTTTGTGTGTGAAAAAATTCATATAAACTATAACTAAAATTATTGATAGTCCAAATACCAGATAGTAACTAAGTATTATTGTATTATTAAAATATTATTATTGAAAAACATAACATTGTTCTGGAACATTTTACATAATAATATTATGGCAATTATACTCTTTTCTAATTGATACATAAGAGAAGTAAAGGAGTTTATATGTAAAAGGAAATTTTCAGCTTATCATAATGTTCAAGAACTATATTATCTTTTCTGCTTTCTGTGATAGTGAATACATATTCCCTTCTATTACATTGAGAATCCATAGAGCATGACATTTATTTGTTATGATGATATAATGCTAACTGTACCTGCAGATTAGTGAGTGTTAATTAGATTGGGTTTCCTAGAAAGACACATTGAGTTATTTGTAAGATAATTACTGATACATCCTACAAATCTCCAGGGATTTTTATATCTCTGATTTATTAATATCTTATTATCAGAGTATTTTCCCACCATGAAGAGGACATGCTATTACTGCTTGTAATTCTTAGCTCTAAAATAAGTAAGATCTAGGGAGGGAGCGACAGCACAGCGGGTAGGGCATTTGCCTAGCATGTGGCCTATTTGGGATTGATCCCAGCATCCCATATGTTCACCAGAGCCCGCCAGGAGTTACTTCTTAGCACAGATCCAGGATAGATAGGTAAATGATGGATAGATGATAGATAGATAGATGATAGATAGATAGATAGATAGATAGATAGATAGATAGATAGATAGATAGATAGATAGATAGATAGATAGATTATAGATGATAGATAGATCAATGATAGATGAATGGACAGATGGATGGGTAAATGGATGAATGATGGATGTATAGATGATAGATAGATAGATGATAGATAGATGATAGATAGATAGATAGATAGATAGATGATAGATAGATAGATAGAGGAGATCTGGGTGCACTTATTTGGAGAGTAGAAATGACACGGTTCAGGGCCAGAGTGGTAGTGCAAAGCATAAGGCGTCTGCCTTGCTCGCTAACCTAGGATGGACAGCAGTTTGATCCGCCGGTGTCCCATATGGTCCCATATGGTCCCCCCCCAGGAGTGATTTCTGAGCGCATAGCCAGGAATAACCCCTGAGTGTCACCGGTATGGCCCAGAAACCTAATAATAATAATAATAATAATAATAATAATAATAATAATAATAATATAATGACACGGTTCAAATTTAAGACAAGTAGACTTATCTTTTTACTATAAGGGTAGAAATACTTTCATAATAACATTGAATCCAAAATAAAAGACAACTCAGTATCAGTTTACAGCTCTCATTAATTTACCACTCTCTTGGAGATTAATACCAAAAAGGGGTCACTTTACAAGCAAAAGAACCATCTCAATTAGAAACTTCAGTATCAAATTAAGAAGTAATTGCTCTGAGGGCATAAAAACCCAAGCTGGAATATTGTTGGTGGATTGATGTGGATAGATGTGGTAGCGCTTGATATTGGAGGTTGTGTTGATGAAGATTGCTGAATTTTTCGAACGGTTTGCTTTAAGACCTTGACCTTGTTCCTAGCTATTTTGTCCTATTAAAACCTTTCACAGAAAAACCCTTGTCTGAAAGAAGTCATTCCTGCACTAGGACACAGGGAAAGCATTTTAGTTACACCACCCAAACCATATGATTCAATAGATGAATTAGATTTACAGAAAACTATGTTTTGTGAAACATGACACATCCCAATATATTTTAATAGTAACTTAGAATTTTGTTGGTTGTTTTTGTTTATTGATGCTTTTCATTTTTAATTATGTTTTATTTTTATTTTTTAATTTTTTTATTAAATCACTGTAAATTACAAAATCACTATGTAATTCACGATTGACTTTCAGGCATACAATGTCTCAACACTAGTCCCTTAACCAGAGTCCACTTCCCTCCATCAATTACTCTAATATTCCTCACAGCCAATGGTGCATCCCTTTGTTTCTATGGCAACCACTTTTATCTTTTTTTGCTAACTTTATGGTACTTTGGTTTACAGTAATGATATTGCTATGGTGTCACATATGAAGTGAATTAAATCTTTATATCCTTATTATTAGTATATAAAATAAAATGTTAGGTAACAAAAACATATAGATAAGCATGTACATACATAAATTTAAAAATAATTAACATCAATTTCATATGATAAAGGTAAGGAACAGTGTCTCTGGAGCTATGCATATTAACTAATGTAATTCAGCCATTATAAAAAATGGTAAATTATATGTGTCTACTAATGTAGTCTCAATATTCTTTTTTTTTGTTTGTTTGTTTTGTTTTGTTTTGTTTTTTGTTTTTGGGTCACACCCGGCGGTGCTCAGGGGTTACTCCTGCCTGTCTGCTCAGAAATAGCTCCTGGCAGGCACGGGGGACCATATGGGACACTGGGATTCGAACCAACCACCTTTGGTCCTGGATCGGCTGCTTGAAAGGCAAACGCCGCCGCTGTGCTATCTCTCCGGGCCCAGTCTCAATATTCTTAAATCCGATTCTTAGTAATAGAGGTATGGGTCTCACCTCAAGAAAATTAATTGTAAACAATTTAAATTTGGTGATATGTACTGTGACATCATAAAAGAATTCTCTGAAAACTTTTCTGATGTTAACTTTTAAGGATTCAGACAAAATTTATTTATAGTATTAAATAAAAATGGTATGTAAAATAATTGATGTTAGAAATGCCTTTGCTTTAATTTTATCTGGTTGGCCATGGAGGCAGATACAAGGTACAGTGTGAATGAAAGTTAAACTTTTCTGAGAAAGACAAGACACTACAGAAATAGATAAGGAGGGGCTGGAGCAATAGCGCAGCCAGTAGGGCATTTGTCTTTTATGCAGCTGATCCAGATCGGACCTCAGTTGGATCCCTGTTGTCCCATCAGGTCCCCCAAACCAGGAACAATTTCTGAGTGAATAGCCAGAAATAACCCCTGAGCTGAATCACTGGGTGTGCCCCCCCCCAAAAAAAAAAACAAAAGAAGAAAAGAAAAGAAAAAGAAATAGACAAGGAAACGTATGTCAGTATATAAACATTCTGACATTTTATTGATAGGTAAAAGAATTGCTCGATATGATACACTTAATGTTATTTATTCAGAAGAAAATATCTTTAATCAGATTTAACTCCAAATAAATATTAGAAATGTTCAAAAGTTTTAGTTAGAAATGAACTATGTGTCTGGCTATACTTATTCAAAGAAGCAATTGACAATAATTAAAAAGTTAATTTTTGGTAGCAGGTTGTATTGTTTATATATTTCATTTATTGAGGAATAGCATCAAAATTAAGCTAATTTCACATCAGAAAAGTGCACAATTAAGCAGGATCATGTTTTCAATATTCCAAATTCATTCATTCCTGGCAATACAAATATACCAGATAAATAAAAGCCTCAACAATGAAATATCAATATAACACTTATAAAATAAATTGTCATTGAGTTAATTGTACATTTACAAAGGAAGAGGAAAAATCAGGTTTTTATATACAGAATTATGGCATCATTCCAAAACGATCTCTGGAGCAACCAAACATGCTTGAAACATTTTCCCATCTTCTCATGAGAAAGCCACTCAATTGTGTGCATAAACAAAATATATGAAAAAGTTATGATGCATTCAGCCACGGAGCAACAAATTTTACCAGAGGGAAAATAATAATATAAAATAAATATTATCCTGAAAAATAAACATTAACACCGTAAATAAAAATAGAAATTTCTTTTCAAAGCAAAATTTTGTTAATGTACAAACTATTAGCCTGTCAAATCATTAGATTCTTTTTTATAGTGAGAAAATAGTTCCATTAATTAGAGTCATTTGACATTAAGAATATATAACCATTCAATATATTAAAAATTAAAATAGCTAGGCCAGGACAATTATATTTATCTTTGTTTCTCTTCTTTCCTTCCTTCCTTCCTTCCTTCCTTCCTTTTTCCTTTCTTTCTTCCCTTTCTTTTTCCTTCCTTCCTTCCTTCCTTCCTTCCTTCCTTCCTTCCTTCCTTCCTTCCTTCCTTCCTTCCTTCCTTCCTTCCTTCCTTCCTTCCTTTCTTTCTTTCTTTCTTTTTCTTTCTTTCTTTCTTTTTCTTTCTTTCTCTATATCTTCTTTCTTTCTTCCTTTCTTCTTCCTTCCTTCTTTTCCTTCCTTCCTTCCTTCCTTCTTTTCTTCCTTCCTTCCTTCCTTCTTCCTTCCTTTCCTTTCTTTCTTTCTTTCTTCTTCTTCTTTCTTTCTTTCTTTCTTTCTTTTTTCTTCTTCTTCTTTCTTTCTTTCTTTCTTCTTTCTTTCTTTTTCTTTCTTTTCTTTCTTTCTTCTTTCTTTTTTCTTTCTTTCTTTCTTTCTTTTTTTCTTTTTCTTCTTCTCTTCCTTCCTTCCTTCTTCTTTCTCTTTCTTTCTATCTTTCTTTCTTTCTTTCTTTCTTTCTTTCTTTCTTTCTTTCTTTCTTTCTTTCTTTCTTTCTTTCTTTTTTCTTTCTTTCTTTCTTTCTTTCTTTTTCTTTCTTTCTCTTCTTCCTTTCTTTTTTTTCTTCTTTCTTTCTTTCTTTCTTTCTTCTTTCTTTCTTTCTTTCTTTCTTTCTTTCTTTCTTTTTTCTTTTTTCTTTCTTCTTTCTTTCTTTCTTTCTTTCTTTCTCTTTCTCTTCTTTTTCTTCTTTATGTTTTCTTTCTCTTCTTTCTTTTTATGTCTCTTTTTCTTTCCTCTTCTTTCTTTCAATTAATTAATTCTTTTCAATTAAGTCATTCTCAAAAATTTTAGTAAGGTCTTGTTGCTACTTGACTGTTCTGTTACTTCAATTGTATCTGAACATTAGATGGCTTCAGATACACATTGGCACCTGAAGAGGTTTGTTCCTATAGTGTAAACAGTAGTAAAAAATGAGATGGCATGCAGCCACAAATATGTCCACACAGTACAAAAATTCCAAGCACTATTGCTAATATTATGGCTTTTGTGGGGCATATCTTTGGAATCCAGGTCTTTAAATATGAGAAGGCTGCGAAAGAGTACCCACACTCACTTCATAAAAAATTTTGGTGATATCAGCCAAATATGATTATAAAGATAATGACTACAGTGAATTATTAGAATTACAGTGAATTCATTAGAATTAGTTACTGAAAGTTTTTTGTAAGTAGGGTATTTTGATTCCACATGCTTTTTCAATCCGCATCATTTTTTAATCTTAACTTCAATTTGTGAACAAAATGTATATAAATTACATACAAAATTAGTGAATAAGAAATCATAGAATTTATGTAGAGGAAAAGTAGCAATTTGAGAAGAACAATTTTAACATTAAATTATTTTCCTCACCAGTAAATAATTGTACTTCGTATTTTCCATTTCCTAGGTTTCTTAGAAAAAAGTAAAATTACTTTATTTCTTATATCTCTTGGATGTTGTAGGTAAGAATAAAAAATAAAATAGTTTCAAATAAAATCAGGACCTATGCAAAGAAAATTGTGATCTGGAGAAATAGAAATTTTAAAACACTAGCAATTCTTTTTGTACTGGTTGACCTGTTTTAGATTGTATTCAACCTTTTTTTTATAAATAAAATTTATTTATTTTATAATATCTTTATTTAAGCACCATGATTACAAACATAACAGTAGTTGGATTTCAGACATAAAAAGAACATCCCCCTTCACCAGTGCAACATTCCATCACCAAAGCCCCCATCTCCCTCCTTCCCACCCTGCCTATGTTCAAGACAGTCATTCTACTCTCTTTCATTTACATTGTCATGGTAGTTGTTAATGTAGTTATTTCTCTAACTGCACTCACCACTCTTTGATGTAAGCTTCATTAAGTGAGCCGGTCCTTCCTACCCTCATCTCTATTGTCTCTGGAAATTATTATAATAATGTCTTTTTTTTTCTTAAAAACCCATAAATGAGTGAGACTATTCTGTGTCTATCTCTCTCCCTCTGACTTCAGGTTTTTATTATTATGCTGACTTCACTCAGCATAATAGATTAAATGATTACTGCCATGAATAGGAAAATTTCATGACCTCATCTCTCCTGATAGCTGCATAATATTTTATTGTGTATATGTACCACAGTTTTCTTAAACCATTTATCTCTTGAAGGGCATCTTGTTGTTTCCAGATTCTGGCTATTGTAATAGTGCTTGAATGAATATATGTGTGCATAAACATTTTTGTATTACTTTTTTGTTCCTAGGGTATATCCCTAGGAGTGGGATAGCTGGATATTATGGGAGCTCAATTTCCAGTTTTTTGAGGTATCTTCATATTAACATTAGCAATTGTTGTCACTATTTAATCAATGTCAGGTACCCATGAGGAAGACCTTCAAACACAATCATGTTATACATTTAATTAAGGTAAATACTCAATTGTTTATACATATTTTCCTTTCTCCTTTGTGCATTCTTTTATATACTATTTTTAAGTACTAAAGGGCATAAATAGAATGAGATTTATTAGGAAGACTAAATTTGAATTAATGTTTAATGAAAGTGAAGAGTTTATGGAGATAAATGTGAAAGTTCCTCAGAAAAGAAAACTATTAAAGGAATAGAGGCCAGGAACAACAATGATTATTTGGGAAATAAAAAATGTAAAAATATAGAAAAAATTATAAATACTAACAAATTTTATATAAAGCATCAAGGGCTTTTAAGAAATTTAATATTATGAAATGTATTATTAAGAAAAATTTTAGGTATTATAAACCCCTATTACATTGAAAATAATTAAATAAATATTTATATTATTTCATATTAAATTTAATATTAATAAAAATTGTAGGTATCATAAACCCCCATTACATTGAAAATAATTCTACATCAGTAAACAAAAACACAGCATCTGTCTTTTTCAGAAAAGACACCTAACTACTTATAGAACTTTTTGTGTTAAGACTTTACAGCACAAAGGTGAAATGTGATTAGCTAAATATTTCTCTAAATTGTACTTAATTTAGTTCTTTATTTAACTTACTTAGCTGTTTAGGGTCTCATAGACTGCAATCAAGATGTCAGTCTTCATTCTTATCAGGGAGGCTCAGCAGGGCATCTGGAGTTCACTTACCTGCTCACTGAATCATTAGCACAATTTAATTTCCTTGCATCTGTAGTAGTCAGTAATTTCATTTTGCTGATGGTTAGCTTAGCTCCTAGATGCTGTTTACAGAGATTCCTCAAATTCTCTGGTGACCACTTTCTTCAAGAAGGCACCAAAAAATTTCTAGGATGACACCAGAAAAATATAATCCTGTAAATATGTCATTGCCTTTCCATAATACTATTTTTAGGTACAAGTTATAGATAACACAAATATTCTAGTGAAAGAAACAATAATATTAGACATATTAAGAAGGCATAATATTAAAATGGGGGAGGGACCGGAATGATATCATAGTGGTAAGGCATTTTTATCTTGCTCACTGCTAACCCAGGACAGACACGGATTCGATCCTCTGGCATCCCATATGGTCCCCTGAGCCAGGAACAATTTCTGAGTGCAGAGCCAAGAGAAACCCTGAGTATCACCGAGTGTGGCCCCAGAAAAACAAAAACCAAAAAAAAAAAATTAAAATGGGAATTAAGTTGATATACCTTATACTCTATGAAGCATGATCAACATTACATTGAAACTTAAATTCTACTGAAACAGGAATTCTTTTAAAGATAGAAGAAAACCATCAGTGTCATCTGAAAAGGGAAGTAATATTTGGTTTGCTTCCTAGTAGAAATGACAAGATCAAACAAAACAAAACGTAAAAATATTGCCATGATAGCTCATGGAATAAATCAGATCCATTTTCAGCTGGTTATTTGCAAGTTAAAGGGATCCAAGTTGCTCTCCTCTAAAACTTCCTACTGGCAAAATTACATGATGACATGAAAATTCAGCATTTTGTTTTAGGGAGATCTATTGCTTGTGCGCAGGCTTATTCCTGAGTCTATGGTTCAGGATAATTTCTGGTAGTAGTGGAGGACCATATACACAGTCATAAATTAAACTTACTTGTGCCAAGCAAGTCTTACCCTATATACTATCTATTTCTTAGCCATTGATTAAATTTTTCACAATTGTAGAGTTCGCAGATTTCTCTGTGGAGTCGAAAAGAATAATTTTTAGCAAAACAAATAAACAAACAAACAAAAAAACCATAAAATTTAGCCAGAATCTCAATGTCAATGCCTAAGTTACCTAAGCAAGAGAATATAGTTTTCAATTGTATCAGAGGAAGACAGAAAATGAAACTAGCTGAGAAAACAATTAACTTAATCATAAGCCAAGCATGGAGCAACTATGCTTATAATTGCACTCCAGTGAGTCACTTATAATGCCATTACCGTGCACATTAGTCACTCTGCTGGCCTACTTGCCCAAAATATACTGCAGATTACTAGTGTTAACAGCTGTTCTTTGCTTTAAGAGGTAAAAAATAAATGTTGTGAAAACAAAGAAAACAAGTATATACCTTTTTGCATTCTGTTAGTTTTACTGCTTGGAGCAGCTCAGTATTTTCTCTAATTAATATACATCTCATGGAGAGTCTGCTAATGTTTACAGATGTTCAGGATTGAAAAAGGAAAGTGTTTCCCAAGTACTAATTAGATTATTTTGGTGTGTGCTCTATGGTTTAACCTTTCAGTGACAGACAGTCACTGAATGGGACTAATGGAAAAAAAAATTCTTCCTTAGTTGGGTAAGGGCATTGGGTATCTAAAAGCACTCATTGTTACTCTAGTCCCTACTAATATAATCCTATGTATTTTGTACCACACCATCCATCAATTCCTTTTTAGCTAACCTAAAATTGTCATTTCTGCATCTTTGTCTATGGCGGCCTTTACTTTGTAAGTGGGAAAGTTCATTATTTGTCACTGAAGAGAAGGAAAATTAAAGCAATAGCCCTCAACAGCAACAACAAAAATACTTGAGAAATAGGGCATAAATAATGTAAATCCCAGTCCATCAGGAAGTATAATTATGAGATTTTTCCCCATAAAAATACTAGGTTCTGTTGTTGCTATAAAAAGAAATTACACAGGATCTAGTGGTTTAGACCACAAAAATGTATTATCTTTGATTTCTGAAGTTCAAATCCCAAAGTAGTTCTCACTAAGTTTGACCTCAATTTGAAGTTTCAGCCCATCAGAAACTTTCTGGAAACACGAAGGTGAATACTTAACTCGCCTTAATCAGAAGCTGTGTTTTTTGGTTTAGTTATGTCACTTCTACATACTTTTATTTGCATTTGTACCTTTACAAACAATCTTAACCTTGGAAAACTAGGTGTTAGTAGCCCACTACTGTAGCTAATTAGGGCTGAAGTAACAAACATCCTTCCTTTCATTATGCTATTTCCCTAGTTTCCTTTTGGTTTTGTTTTACTTCCCCAAAATTAGCTACTTCAACTGAAATTTATTTCTGCTTGAAGACAAAATGCATTTTTTGTATGGCAATGTAAATTTATTGTGATGGGAAACTACAGAGAGATTAAATAGCATCTTCAAATTTCCATAGCTGCAAGCAGTGAAGCTAATGCTAATGCTATTAGTCTGTTAGCATACTACTTGGCTATTTATTATTAATACAATAGCTGTAATAAAAGTGTCAGTAGGCATAATAATGATACAATTAATAATTATGATTACTAACAAACACAAAAATTACAATGACAAATACCTCACATCTAGCATCCTTTGCATACATGCTGTATATCTTCAAAATATAAAAAATATTTTACATACATTATCTCATCTTATTTTATGACAAGAATATGAACCTGAGTGAGACCAAAAGTACAGACAGTAAGACATTTGCCTTGCATGAGGCCAACTCTAGTCTAATCCCAGGCATCCCATATAGTTAACTGAGTCTGCTAGATGTGATTCCTGAATGCAGAGCCAGTAGAAACTCTTGAACACTAGAGGTGAAAAGAAAAAAGAAAGAAAGAAAGAAAGAAAGAAAGAAAGAAAGAAAGAAAGAAAGAAAGAAAGAACGAAATAAAGAAAGAAAAGAAAGAAAGAAAGAAAGAAAGGAAAGAAAGAAAGAAAGAAAGAAAGAAAGAGAAGAGAAAGAAAGAAAGAAAGAAAGAAAGAAAGAAAGAAGCGAAACACAAGAAAGAAAGAAGAAAAGGAAAGAGAGAGAGAGAAGAAAGAAAGAAAAAGAGAAAGAGAAAGAAGAAAGAAAGAAGAGAAAGAAAGAAAGAAAGAAAGAAAGAAAGAAAGAAGAAAGAAAGAAAGAAAGAAAGAAAGAAAGAAAGAAAGAAAGAGAAGAGAAAGAAAGAAAGAAGAAAGAAAAGAGAAAGAAAGAAAGAAATAAGAAGAAAGAAAGAAAGGAAGAAAGAAAGAAGAAAGAAAGAAAGAAAGAAAGAAAGAAAGAAAGAAAAGAAAGAAATGAAAGAAAGAAAGAAAAAAGAAAGAAAGAAAGAAAGAAAGAAAGAAAGAAAGAAAGAAAGAAAGAAAGAAAGAAAGGAAAGGAAGAAGAAAGAAAGAAAGAAAGAAAAAAGAAAGAGGAGAAAGAAAGGAAAGAGAAAGAAAGAAAGAAAGAAAGAAAGAAAGAAAGAAAGAAAAGAAAGAGAGAGAGAGAAAGAAAGAAAAGAGAAAGAAAGAAAAGAAAGAAAGAAAGTAAAGAAAGGAAAGAAAGAAAGAAAGAAAAGAAGGGAAGAAAGAAGAAAGAAAAAAGGAGAGAGAAAGAAAGAGGAAAGAGGAAGAAAGAAAGAAAGGAAGGATAAAGAAAAGAAAGAAGAAAAGAAAGGAGAAAGAAAGGAAAGAAAAGAAAAAGAAAGAGGAAAAAGGATAGGAAGGAAAAGGAACTAAAGGGAAGGAAAAATAGTAAGAATATTAACATCCAATGTATGTGTGTTGTGTGGTGTGTGGTGTGTGTGGGTGTGTGTGTGTGTGTGTGTATATAATATATTATATATATATATATATATATTTTAGAAAAAGACATGAAACACTAACTTTAACAATCTAAATATGTAATTTCAAAGGCATAGGGGCTATGAATGAGGACTATATTTTGTTCCATGTTGCATTATTTTAAGAATCATAGCTAAATAAAGATCTGAATACATAGTACAAAAATTGGGCGCACCTGGTGTAGCATGTGACTAAATTTATTTTAATTCCAAGCATTCCATATAGTCCCTCAGAGCCCACAGAAATTTTTCCTGAGCACAGCTAGCTGGAGAATTCTGCATATGGTACAATAAGCAAAGGAAACAAAAATAGCTGAAATATAGAAATACAGTATCTTGTATCAAATGATTGAATAAAAATAATGTATGATAACTCTGTAGTGGAAGATCCACAGCAAGCAATTAAGCCACAGTTCATAGTACCAGTATTCCTTGGGGCACGGAAATTTCTCCCAAACTTCTGCCTCAAATCCTATCTCACTGAGAAAACCTTTCAAGTTGAGAGTTAAAATTAATAGGGCAAATGGCTCTACACCAACTGGATATTGCAAGATCTTATAAATATCAAATATCTCATTTCTAAAATGGAGAATTTGTACCTTCCAATTTATTTTAGCATTTTCTGTTGAAGCTTCCATGGGACATCATTTAAATCCATGTGATTTCCAAAAATGCTTCTCTTTTTCTAACAATTTAAAAATAAAGACTAAACTAGTACATTCCATTTGTTTGATTTTCCCAAACACAGTAATGTAACCATATCCCCCATAAGCACTAAGCTTTGATTATCAAATTTTAACACATATTTAAATCTACTGAGATCTATGAATATCTAGATTTAATTGAATAAAACTCTGCTGTAGATCAGAGAGCCAGTATTGTGGGTAGGGTGCTTGCCTGTACGCAGCCAGCCACTGTTCAAGCTCTGGCATCCCACAATCCCCAAGATCATCACCAGAAATGATCTCTGAGTTTAAAACCATGAATAAGCTGTGAGCACCTGAGAGCATATTACTCTCACCAAAAATCTCGGTGAGAACCTAATTCTTCACTGGTGACACAGTGCTGAGCCTCATGTGGCCTTCTTAATTTTGATAATTGTGCTGTGCATGAGGAGAACTCTTGTTAGTCTTTCTACTAATTCATCCAAGAGAGGGCTAAAGGAAATAAAACTACAAATAAATAAATAAATAAATAAATAAAATAATAAGTTAAAATAAAATGAGAGTTCCAAGACCCACAATACATAGCTCTGGGTGATACAGCATAATTTCAAATCCCTGCAGCAATGTATATATAGCTTGAGTGTCTGGACACCCTGTTGTACTGCAATCAACATAAGAATTCCATTTATTTCAGTATACCTATTTATTGCTTTAATGTTTGTTGATCTTGCCTATTATTCTATTTGCTTAGTAGTACTTTGCAGTGTTCCCACTGATTTTTTTCACACCTGAAACTTCAATGCCTATTCTGAGAAAATGAGGATAGCCATAAAGTAATAGCAATTGTCATAATGGAAGTTAATTTACTATACACAAAAATTTTTCTTAAAATCACACTCCTGTGTGGCCAAGTATTAACTTGTTAGAGAAAAATATGATGATACCTTATATCTTCATGTTAAAACTTGGTATATAAGATCTTCCAAAGCTAACACAATAGATCACAGAAACATTAAATATACTATTTAAAGCAGAAACCTTGGTTCCCTATGAGACTAAGGTGTCTACAGACATCTGAAGGTTGATTACAATTGTACATAAAATCAAATAATTGAGAATAAAGAAAAAATACATAACATTGCATCTGACACAAGTTATCACCACTGCTATTGCCAGATTCTGCTGGGAAGAATAAAAACTACTGACTATAGTTCCTAACAATCTTGAAATTCCTGATTGGACTAAATATCTGAACTGGTGACATAATCTGTCATTATCTGTTTGAATACAGAAATAATGCCCTATATGTGTTTTTTAATTCTGAATTACTTCACATATAAAAATATTCTGAGGGCCCTCTAAATTTATATTAGATATAAAATAAATATAAAAATTCTGAGGGGCCTCTAGTCTACCTGGGTTCTGTCTCCAGCACCTCGTATAGTTCTCAGTAATTATCCATGTGTGCAGATTCCAGGTTATGTCCTTAGCATAGCCATTTGTGATGCCTAAACAAACAGAAATAAACTATACCATTGGCTAGAACATAGTTTTCAAGAACTGAAAACATTGTTCAAAGAGCTATAGATAACACTTCTCAAATCCAGAGGCCCACATCTAATAACCATAACTACAGGGTTCCCTGAGCACTGATGTTTTGGACCAAACATTAAACAAAGTTAATTTGATGGTGCCATGCAATATTAATAAGAAAGAGAAAACCTTTTCAAACCAATCAAGCATATATTTAGTCGCGAGAACTTTATTCCTCTTAGTATAGCTAGCAGAATTACATACTTAGAAGCCAAATAAATGGTCCTTTGACATAGAGACATCTGTATATACCACTAAATTTAAGATACAAATACTTTTTTTACAGCTATTGTACCTCTTAGAAATAATTTTTAGACTGTCCTTTTACTCCAATATAAGATATCTCTATTCCTGTCACTTTGATCCTCTTAATTTACTCAGTACATCAAATTTAATACTTTTTAAGGTTCTTTAATTAAAATGTACTCTCTTCTTTATATTAATTCTATACAGTGATTTCTCACTTATG
Source organism: Suncus etruscus (assembly GCF_024139225.1). NCBI lineage: Eukaryota > Metazoa > Chordata > Mammalia > Eulipotyphla > Soricidae > Suncus > Suncus etruscus. The sequence continues at coordinate 90,697,132 of NC_064860.1, read as the reverse complement.
TCTATTATTAAAATTTACATATAGATGTTGAAAGAGAAAAAATACATAATTTTGCAACTTAACAATGGATGGTATGCTTATTTAACTTATTTATTTTAATGTTCTAGTATTTTGTATATGAAACAGCTGTGCAAACCGTCTGGATATTAAAATATGTAGTTTACCTATATTACCAATATATATTAACTATTAGGAATCAAAGTAACCTACGATTCAAATAAACAGTCATATTTAGGAATTGCTTTCTTTGAATGTTTTTTTTTGTATCTTGGTAAAAATAATTTAAATAAAAAATAAATAATGCAAAGGGCTAAGCAATAACAACCTTCCATATTAATCTCAGTATTCATTAACTCTACTTAAATCTTGTGAGTATAGTTTTTATTGCAATTATTTTGTTTTTGCTTTCATTCATATTCAGATGTATTTGGGACTTCCTATTGGTTCTGTACTAAGAGTAACTCCTTTCTGTGCTCAGAACATATGCAGTGCCACTAATCAAATCCAGGTGAAATGCATGCAAGGTGGGGCCGGCGAGGTGTTGCTAGAGGTAAGGTGTCTGCCTTGCAAGCGCTAGCCAAGGAAAGGACCACGGTTCGAGCCCCCGGTGTCCCATATGGTCCCCCCAAGCCAGGGGCAATTTCTGAGCACGTAGCCAGGAGTAACCGCTGAGCATCTAACGGGTGTGGCCCAAAAAACCAAAAAAAAAAAAACAAAAACAAAAACAAAAAAAATGCATGCAAGGTAAATGCTTTTACTTCTACGTCATCTTTCCAGCCCTATGCAATGATTAAATATTGCAGTCATCATTATTATTTCTTGATTTATAATATGACTTTCATGTGATCAATACCTTGTAGCTGATATCATTATTATAAATCTTTTCTTTTGATACCATATTAAATGTATATTAGATCATTTATTTAGCAATTAAAAAGCGTAATTTAACAAGTCAAATTTTTTATTTGAAACTTTTTTTCTTTATTTAAACATCTTGATTACATATATGATTGTGATTAGGTTTCAGTCATGTAAAGAACACCCCCCTTCACCAGTGCAACATTCCCACCACCAATGTCCCAAATCTCCCTCCATCCCACCCCACCCCCACCTGTACTCCAGACAGGCTTTCCAGTTCCCTCATTCATTCACATGATTATGGTAGTTCTCTGTGTAGTTATTTCTATAACTGCACTCACCACTCTTTGTGGTGATCTTCATGAAGTGAGCTGGAAGTTCCAGCCCTCCTCTCATTGTCTCTGAGGATTGTTGCAAAGAGTTTTATTTTTCTTAATACCCATAGATGTGTTAGACTATTCTTTGTCTCTCTCTCCCTCCCTCTGACTTATTTCACTCAGCATGATAGATTCCATGTACATCCATGTATAGGAAAATTTCATGACTTCATCTCTCCTGATGGCTGCATAATATTCCATTGTGTATATGCACCATAGTTTCTTTAGCTATTCGTCTGTTGAAGGGCATCTTGGTTGTTTCCAGAGCCTAGCTATTGTGAATAGTGCTGCAAGAAATATAGGTGTGAGAAAGGGGTTTTTGTATTGTATTCTTGTGTTCTTAGGGTATATCCCTAGGAGTGGAATAGCTGGGTTCAATGGGAGCTCAATTTCCAGATTTTTGAGGAATCTCCATATTGCTTTCCATAGAGGTTGGACTAGACGGCATTCCCACCAGCAGTGGACAAGAGTTCCTTTCTCTCCACATCCCCGCCAGCACTGCTTGTTCTCATTCTTGGTGATGTGTGCCAATCTCTGCGGTGTGAGGTGGTATCTCATCGTTGTTTTGATTTGCATCTCCCTGATGATTAGTGACGAGGAGCATTTTTTCATGTGCCTTTTGGCCATTTGTATTTCTTTTTTATCAAAGCATCTGTTCATTTCCTCTCCTCATATTTTGATGGGATTAGATGTTTTTTCTTGTAAAGTTCTGTCAGTACTCTGTATATTTTGGATATTAGCCCCTTATCTGATGGGTGTTGTGTGAATAGTTTCTCCCTTGTATCCTTGTATCCTGGGCACTATTTCTTTTGAGGTGCAGAAGTTTCTCAGTTTAATGTATTCCCATCTGTTGATCTCTGCTTCCACTTGTTTGGAAAGTGCAGTTTCCTCCATGAAGATGCCTTTAGTCTCAATGTCATGACGTGTTTTACCGACGTTTTGTTCTATATACCTTATGGTATCAGATCTGATATCAAGGTCTTTAATCCATTTGGATTTTACCTTCATACATGATGTTAACTGGGGGTCTATGTTCGCTTTTTTGCAAGTGGCTAACCAGTTCTGCCAGCACCGCTTGTTGAAGAGGTTTTTCCCTGCTCCACTTAGGATTTCTTGCTCCTTTGTCAAAAATTAGGTAATTGTATGCCTGGGGACAATGTCTGAGAACTCAAGTCTATTCCACTGATCTGAGGGTCTGTCTTCATTCCAATACCATGCTGTTTTGATAACTATTGCTTTGTAGTACAGTTTAAAGTTGGGGAAAGTAATGCCTCCCATTTTCCTTTTCCCTAGGAGTGCTTTAGCTATTCAAGGGTGTTTATTGTTCCAGATGAACTTCATAAGTGTTTGATCCACTTCTTTGAAGATTGTCATGGTATTTTTAAGGTGATCGCATTAAATCTGTATAATGCTTTGGGGAGTATTACCACTTTAATGATGTTAATCCTGCCAATCCATGAGCAGGGTATTTGTTTCCATTTCCGTGTGTCCTGTTATTTCTTGGAGCAGGGCTTTATAGTTTTCTTTGTATAGGTCCTTCATGTCTTTGGTCAAGTTGACTCCAAGATATTTGAGTTTGTGTGGCACTAATGTGAATGGGACTGCCTTCTCTTCCCTATCATTATTGGTGTATAAAAAGGCCATTGATTTCTGTGTGTTAATTTTGTAGCCTGCCACCTTGCTATATGAGTCTATTGTTTCTAAAAGCTTTTTGGTAGAGTCTTTAGGGTTTTCTAAGTAGAGTATCATGTCATCTGCAAACAATGAGAGCTTGACTTCTTCCTTTTCTATCTGAATTCCCTTGATATCTAACAAGTCAAATTTTTATTGGATATTTCAGAAGAATAATTTAAGTCTTAGAAAACTAGTGAAACGCTATTAATTTTGAAGGTTTCATAGCAGAATGAATTTTTTAGAAATAGCTATAATTTTATCCAAGTTTCAAAGGGAAAATATTTTTAATTAAAAAAGAAGTAACTTGGGCCCGAGCAGTGGCGTGGAGAGATAAGGTGTTTGCCTTGTGGGTGCTAGCCTAGGATGAATTGTGGTTCGATCCTCCAGTATCCCATATGGTCCCCCAAGCCAGTAGCCATTTCTCAGCTTATAGCCAGGAGTAGCTCTTGAACGTCATGAGGTGTGGCCAAGAAACAAAACAAACAAATAAACAAACAAAAAGTAACTTATTTGCACACAGTTGGCCCAATTTTGATCTTTGGGTCCACATTGGTACCCTAAATCCCAGTAGAATTTATCTCTAAGTCAGGGGTCTCAAACTCAATTTACCTGGAGGCCACAGGAGGTAAAGTCGGGGTGAGGCAGGGCTGCATAAGGGATTTCGCTTACCGAATATTCGCAATAAAAATTGCATTAGTAATAAAAATATCGCAAAAAATTGCATTAAACAGTTGCATACCTTGAATGGAACTGCTCGGGATATGCGAATGTTTAATGCGATTTTTTTCTTACTAATGCGATTTTTATGGCGATTATTCGGTAAGCAATTAATCGTAAATACTGCGATATTTGAAGGCCGGCCGTGGGCCACAAAATGTTGTATGGAGGGTCGCAAACAAAATGTTGTATGGAGGGTCGCAAACGGCCCGCGGGCCACGAGTTTGAGACCCCTGCTCTAAGTTTAAAGCTATGAATAAGCTCTGAACACTCCTAGGTGTTGATGAAATTCATTATTTTTGGTAATTAAAAATGATAAAGATATACTTCAAATGTAAAAATCTTACTCTGTAAAGAATTCTGACATTGCTTTGTTCCAGAATTGCTCATGTAGTTATCCAATAAGTATTAAAAAAAAAAAGTACTTTACCAGCAATGAAAAAGTTATAAAAACTTAGTAATAAAATAGTCCTAGTCCTTTGAATTTCAAAGAAAATGTTATGTCTACTGCAGATTTACAAGTACAGAACTCTGCTAAAGGTTTTACTATCACTAGAGAATAAGATATAGCCTCTTTCTTTCCCCTTGGGATTTTATGTAACACATTTGAAAAGATTTTCTTCCCAAGAAAATGACCTGATTTTTAATTGATAAATTAATATTGAGGAACCAATACTAAAAAAATGAAGAAAAGTACCCTCCTTCATACCAATGAAACATACTACTTGAACATAGTAGAATTTTCATCACATACAGTTAAGATAGTCATCAAAAAAGACCTAGAAAAATGAGATAAAAGTAAATGACTTTAATATTCTGAAGAAGCATTTCAAGTAAAATTGGCAACCTTGTACTGAAATGTCTTGAATGGTCTGTCTTAGTTTATATTTATTTAGCATAGGAAATGAAACTAAATAAAAATATTTAATTTTTACACTGTTGTAGCATTATATTTCATAAGCATTCTCTGATCCAGATTTAACAGCAGGTCTTATCTTATACTGATTTGTATGTGAAGCCTTCATAATATTTCCAAATTGCTTTATGCCATATTTATTTAATAATTGTAGGACACTGACACACAAAACTCAGATGGAAAGCAACTCACTTCCAACTAGAACACATTTAAATGTAGCTCGAACAAAAAGTAATCTCTTTCCATAAGAATACCACGAGCTTGCTGAATGATGCTTATCTTTAGAAACCACATAAATGTATTTGACTTCAAAAGGTTAGGGACATTCAGGTCTCCTCATTAACAGAAGAATGGAAATTCCTAATCATGCACATAATTGAAATGTGTGCTGTTGACTTAAATATGAAGGCATTGAAGATTGTTTTTATGTATTAGAAATTGTAAAAGGGAATTGTAAAAGAGAATTGTAAAAGGGAATTGTAAAAGAGAAGGAGGTTTATGTTGTACAAATTAGGTTAGTTGTGATTATACAGAATCATCCAGGAGTTTATGTATGTGCTATACATATATGCTATGTATAAACTATATTTATAACTGCAGTTAGAACACTGACATCAACCGTGACAATGTTAATGAGTGAGAAAAGTAGAATGCCTGACTCGAATACAGGCAGAGGGTGTGGGTGGAAGGACCTGGAGTGCATTGGTGGTGGGAATGTTGCACTGGTGATGGGGGTGTTCTTTTTGTGACTAAAACCCAATTATAGCCATGCCTGTAATTGTGGCGTTTAAATAAATATATTAAAAATAAACATTATACCATATATAAACATGTAGACATACAATACATATATACTAAACAACGATGTTTATAATGATTGCAATTTTTGTCAGAATCAAAGATTCGAACAAGAATACTTTATGCATGGTTTGTATGTAGAATATACATTTTCATCAGATTTGAAGTATAGCGTTAAGAGATCAATATTGTGCCTTTGGAATAAAGGAAAGATTAATGCTTTAAGAACAGAATGACAAGGGTATTTTAGGATTTGAAAGTTAATCATAATCTTTGATGTTGGCTCTCTGTTGGGTCCTAATTGGTCAAATTTTATAACAAAGAGGGCTATTTATTATAGTTTTAAAATTATTTTTATCTTTTAATAAAATGCATATTATATTTCAACATGTTTTTAAAAGTGGTCATGATGTTAATTATATCCCTTACAAGTAACTGATTTTTAGCTTTGTCAAAGGAATGCAAGACTTTTCATAATCTTTCACCACCATGGAATAAGTGCCCTTTGATAGTATGACATTCTATAGCCAAGAAAAAACTAAAATAATGTTATAACAAAATGTTAAAGTATAATTTAAGTGATAATGCTAGACTTCATTTTATTTTTTAATAATTTTGTTGCAGACAGGTATATAAGGGGTTCCAGACAATTGGGAAAATTTTCTAAAACTAAAACCTTTCCAAAGGCGTGTCTACAGTCCCAAAAAAAAACCAAAACAGTTCAAAGTCCTAAAAAATAAAAATAAATAAATACTTAAAATGCCAGCAAAGAGGATAATGTCTTTTGATACTTTCCAGGTAGTATCACCCAGGCTTAGTCTAATATGGCTCTCTTAGAAGAAGGGGGCATATTTTTTCTATCTATGTTCACTATAAAAGCCCAATGTCATCCTAGACACCCTCCAACAGAAAGTCCCAGCTCCAGGACCTTACCTTGTCAGACTTTCAAGCCATCTAATCTGGTTTATATCTATAAATCTTGCACTTTAAGACTTCTATGCAATACTGCAATATCCTACACTGTCTGCCCAATAGTATGCAAAAATTCTAATGCAAAAGTTAAATAGCAATCTACCCACCTTAAAGAGCCTACCTCCTAGTACAGAAGTCTCAACTAGCACCAAACCAAAAGACCAGTACTTTAGTACAGTCATGGGAAAGTAAAACAATCATTGCAAATTGGCCTGTGTTGATCTAAGACTTGATAATTGCAGTTACTTTTTTGTTGTAACAAACAATATAAAGTAAATTTATTTGTGCCTGCTTGGAGGGAGACTTTGATGGTAAATAGGTGATTGAGGATAATAGTTAAGGAAGGCCACACTGGTGGCAGAATTGTGATCAACTTAGGAAACCATGGTTCATAATAAAAATCAGGGGGGTGGGAAAGCAAAGGCATGGAGGCCTTTAGCACAACACAAAAGACATTGCAGGAGCCAGTAAAATTATTGAGATGCATAATTCCATTTCCAAGCATAAATGTGTACACACCTTCCAGCACCATCAAATACACACACACACACACACACACACACACACACACACACACACGTCCAGTACAGAGGTAGTTGGACACCCTGGTAGCTGAGTTACACCACTAGATCAAATTTCATGCAAAGAAAAAGAATAGCAAAAGGCCATCAACTGCTCCAAGGTTTCAGTTGTCATTTCAGACTTCAGAGTGTCATTTTAGACTTCAATCAGTCCTAGATTTCCAGGCAGGCACTTCCTGGGTTTGCCTAGGTGTGAAGAGAGGGAAGTGGGCAATTTCTTTTTAGAGGCTGGTGCCTTACTTGTCACCTAAGCCACACAGGTAATCCTACTCCTCTGCTGTTAGGGGCCATTTCTATCATAGGCAGCAAAACTTTCTAACTTCTAATGTTTTATACTGAGCTGGAGTTAATATTAAAAATGCAGTAGATGGGCCCAAGAGATAGCATGAAGGTAGGGCAGTTGCCTTGCATGGAGAAGGATGGTGGTTCAAATCCCGGCATCTCATATAGTCCCCCGAGCCTGCCAGAAGAAATCCCTGAGCACAGCAGGATGTGACCCAAAAACAAAATAAACAAACAAAAATTCAGTATTCCAGCTTGATTGAAATTTGATTATTCTCTAAGCTTATCATCAAATAAAGGGGGCAATTGACAAGAGGAAAAATAATTCTGTCATTCAAGTCTACTTGAGAACAAGTTTTTATGTCTAAATTGCAATTTGCCATTGCAACTGACCATCTAATGTGTTATTAATCAATCAGAAAACAACAAGCACTCCAGAATAGAGACTTATACAGTATATATTGCATAAATTACAGTGGATACAGTAACAGTAAGCCAGAATAAAACAGAACACAGGGAGCAATGAGCAAAACAATAACATATCAATGTTCATTATGTGCATAATGTATTCTATCAAAAACACTGGAACCTTGGGTGCTGGGCGGTGGCGCTAGAGGTAAGGTGCCTGCCTTGCCTGCGCTAGCCTTGGATAGACTTCGGTTCGATCCCCTGGTGTCCCATATGGTCCCCCAAGCCAGGAGCAACTTCTGAGTGCATAGCCAGGAGTAACCCCTGAGCGTCACCGGGTGTGGCCCAAAAACCAAAAAAAAAAAAAAAAAAAAATACTGGAACCAAATTTTACATTTCAGAGTGTGTAAGAGATTTAATACCATTTATAAAACAAAATCTTTTTTTGTTCATTTGGCTTTTTGTGTTTTGGATCACACATGGCAGCACTCAGGGGCTACTCCTGGCTCTCCACTCAGAAATCGCCCCACATAGGATGCCGGGATTCGAACCACCGTCCTTCTGTATGCAAGGCAAATAAATGCCTTACCTCCATGCTATCTCTCCAGCCCAAAAAAAACCCCAAAATATTATTTATAATCTCCATTAAACAAGAGAATACTAAGTATACAATCATCAAATATTTTCCTAGTTTTACTATCCAGGAAGTTGTTAACCTGTATATATAATTCTAGTAATATGATTCCAAATTAAAATGCAATCATTCTACTAATCTGAACTTACTACAATTTGTATAGAATGCTATGGAGGTTTGAAAATAGATTGGGTGAATCCAAACAAGATAGTTCAATTGACTGAGTTTGTGCTATGTCTGTAAGAGACAAGTTTTCAGTCCTCAGATAATATATGCTCTCCTGAACTCTGTTGAGAGGGACCCTTTAGCATAATGGCCCCAAATAATACTGGGTTTGGCCTAAAAGCAAACAAACAAAAATAAAAATAAAATAGGAAGATTATTTGAATGATTTATTAAAGATTGAAAGTTGTGTGATATTCCTAACATGACAGGAAAGTGATCCTAAATTTCTTTCTCAAAATAAAGGGTGAGAAAAGATCAGGGCAGGGAATGTTTGTGTGTGTGTGTGTGTGTGTGTGTGTGTGTGTGTGTTTCTGTGTCTGTGTCTGTGTGTGTTTTTGAGTGTATTTAAAATATAAGAAAGACCAGAAAGGGGTGGGATAGAAGAGGATAAATAAGAAAAGAAGGGAAAAGAGAGGAAGAGAAAGGGGAAGAAAAAGAGAAGCAACATGCCTCATCCTACTCCATATCATTGGATTTGAGTAGTTGTGGTATAAAATAACACTATTTGTTGTACAGGTGTATTCAACTGGAGCAAGACATAATATATTAGAAGTTAGCAAATTTTATAAAGAAAAAATACAGGAGATGGCAATGGGTTGAATGATAGAGTATTCTGGGAAAAAAATCTCCCCAAACATGTCATTTTTGGAAAAAATTAAATAAAACATATCAGTTTTAAAGAAATTTTGAGAAAGAGCATTTTGTGCAGAAAAGTGATGCAACCAAAGCACTGGTGAGGCAAATTGCCTGGCACATTTAGGATCAGGGAGACCAAGTGTGACTAGAGCAAAACTGGATAATGGCTTAATCAGAATAACCAGGAGCAGAAAATAAAAGGAGAGAAATATCTTATAAAGTCTTCTTGATCATTAAAAGAGCTTTCATGCTTCATTCTGAGTGAGAGAGATATTTAAGAACTTTAAAAAATATGAAGACATCATAGTTACATTTAATAATCTACTCTGATTTCTTTAAGAACAAAAGAAGGAAAGAGGAAAGCTGGGCTTTTGCTGAGATGGAGGAAATCCCATGATGATGGCACAAAATGATCACAGTTCTGATAGTTTAAGGTATATAGGATCAAAGCAACAGACTACAGGTCTTGTCTTACATACAGTTCACCTACATTCAATTACCATATTCTGCTCCCTTTTGCCAGGACAGTGCTAGATTTTTCAAATCATGATAGGCAGCTTGTAAGAACATTGCTTTATTTACCTTTGTATCTCTTGGACCTTAAAATACATTTGAAAGCAATGGGTTGAGTGTGTGTCAATGTATTCAAATGTGATCTATTAGAGTTTCCTTCTTCTTCTTCTTCTTCTTTTTTTTTTTTTTTTTGGTTTTTGGACCACACCCGGTGATGCTCAGGGGTTACTCCTCACTGGGCGCTCAAAAATCACTCCTGCTTGGGGAACCATATGGGATGTCAGGAAATCGAACCTCCATTCATCCTAGGCTAGCACAGGCAAGGCAGATGTCTTACCCCTTGTGTCACCATTCTGGCCTTTAGAGTTTCCTTCTTAACATTACAAATATGAAATATCTGTTAAACATACAAATAGAGATATAAAATATGTCATTAATTATAAAAATATGGCATTTCAAAGAAAATCAGGTTAGATATGTTATTAGGATCACTCTTATGCACATTATTTAAAATTAGAACATTTGAAATATAAGCAGTGAATGAGTAGTAAAAATGGCAAAAAACTTTGAGTATTCTAAAAGATGTTTAAATTAAATACAATTTCAACCATATTTCTATAATTTTTGGAAAGATTAATCTGGTCAAATTTTGCTGAAATTTGCTGTTATCACCTGATTTTTGTGACAGCATGATCTAAGATAAAAAAACATATCAATATTTTCATCACTGGCATAGAAAAAAGTAATTATATGCTAAATTTTCCTTAATTGCATCCTGATATTTACATATACTTAAATTACCCAATAAAAGGTACATGGAAAATTTCTAATTCTATCAATATCATTTTAGATAGATTTTTAGCTTAATCAATACATATAGACATGATGACTAAGTATGATATATAATTAAGAATACAACCCATAGAATTAATGACAAAAAAAGGTAAAATTTTATTTTTGCCAGCTATTACTTTATTTTTATGCCATTGGTATTTTTTAAAGTTCAAATAAGTAATATTAAAAAATAAAGTTTGTATAAAGATTTTAAGAAAATTTACACCCTGTTGAGTTCAGTGAAAATGATAAAAACAGTTTTTAATTTACATAAAATACTTCTGAATCATAGATGACCTTTCACAAAATGTGTTTTAAATATTTGCTTGGAGACTCTGACTAAACCATGATCAAAGAGCAATAAGATGAATGAATCTAACTAGAACTTAAAGATTTTTTAATGAGTCATTTAGATGCTAATATTCATTGCCTTCCATATTTAAATCCAAAATTATCTCAATACTTTTCATCAACATATGACTAAAATGCACCTGGAATTATGCTAGCTCTATGTGTTCTCTTTTATTTCTTTATGGGTTCTAGAATATGGATAATAACTCTAAACTATAAATTTTACATGTCATACATTACCCAGAATAAAAATACTAGTTTATATAACTGCTTTTTAAAAAGTATGAGATTCAGTCAGTTATTAAAAGATATATCTGCAATCAAAAATGTCCACTTGTCTTTTCTTTGATTCAGACAAAATGGTTTTGCTGTTTTATATTTTTTCCCAGGCTTTCTCATTCAATGTTTAATTTTGGTAGACATTATTTTACTGCTAGAGTCCAAGTTTCTGGGATTATTCAATGAAAAGAGATAAAATAATCACTTTAATGTAACCGTTTATATATATTTTATGAAACATATCCTATATTTTCACAGCAAAGTAATAAGAACATGACTTTAAACACTGTAAATTATCAAAGGAAGTTTATCATGCTTTGTTTTGTATTTGTTTTTATTTAAAATTGAGATAAAATCATTTAAAATACTACTATTAGTTTCTCATGTACATAATTCCAACAGCATACTGGTCATTGTTGTACTCATCTTCCTTAACCAAGGATCCTAACATATTTCCCTCTTATTCCCCAACTAACTTACTTATGTAGATCTGTTTTTCCATTATGTTGCCTTTGGATCATTGACCTATTTCTATTTTAATTAAGTACTATAATATCACAATTTTCTTCATAGATCTTTCTCCCCCTATATGATCTACATAAGGAAGAATACATACTGCACAATTTATCTTTAATTTTACTTTCAAGATGTTAATCAGAGTGCTTGAGGGTCATTTGTGATAACATTCAGTCAATTATGACTATTGTTTAGTGATAGGAAGGAAGGATGCACCTGGCAGTTCCTGAGGAAGGACATTACTATGTGGTGCAGAGAACCATATAAAACTGGCAACATATAAGGCATAGCACTAAATTTCTGTTCTTTCTCTCTCTCTGACTCTCTCTCTAGTCTCTCTGTATCACTTATCTCTCTTCTCTCTTTTTTTCTCTTCTTTGCCTGTCTGTCAGGGATCACTACTGGCAGACCATATTGGTGACAGAGTTTGAACTCTAGTTATCTTGTATGTAAGGCAAACTCCAACTATACTGTCTTTTCAACCCCCAGAGATTTAATTTTTATACAGGTCATTCTGATATTTTCTAAATTATGAAAACTTAGAAATATTCTGTAATTTCTTTTTCAACTTGTCAGAATCAAAAGAAACTCAAAATTGCCAACTGTGACATAGAAAATAGGTATCTGCTAGTTCAATAAAAAATTTTATAATCCACCTACAATATATAGATCACCTTAGAATATTATAAAGATGCATATTATGTAGGTATACAATAGGACTCAAGTATGTTGGTAACATATAAGTTCAAAGATAACGTTAATATTGGTGTTAACATCAAACAGTGGTTTGATACTGTGATTGTTATTGATTTGAAATTTAAAAAAATTAAAGAACTATTTTACTACTACCTTGATAAGTCTTATTAAAACATGTTGAGAAAAAAGTGAAGATAGGATTAGGCATTTGACTTAAAAGATTAGATCACATGTTCTGATTGAGGAAGGCCCAGGTTCATTCTCCAGCACAACAGGCTTATTTCAGTACCAGTAGGAGTCACCAACCAGCACTGAACCAAGTATAGCTCCTGATCAAGTCATGTTGTCCAAAGCCAATTTAAAAAAAAAACATAGAGAGTAAGTAAAGAAGGAAGAGAATGTGAAAAAAATCAATTCGATAACCCAATCTCAGTTGATCTATTTAAAGAAGAGAATTTTCATTAACAACAACAACAAATAACACACACACACACACACACACACACACACACACACACACACCGAAGTTACCTTATATAGGTTATATTTATAAAACAAATGCTTCTGGAATTTCATCTTGTGACTTATTTGGGTGATTTCCCAATAGAGCTTCTAATTGAATTTCAATTGCGATAAGAAAATGTAGGGCAGCATCATAAAAGCATCAGATATAACTACCAAGTAAGCTGAAACTGATCAGGGTACTAATAATACATTTGCTTATTTTTGAAGAAAATAAATTGTCATCAGAAATGTTCAGTTTCTTAGTACCGAAGAAAAGTAACTGGTCAGCAGCATATCTCTTTCCATGAGTATGTAAACATTCATTTTTTTCTACTCAAACTTTGTTAAAAGTTTCTTGTTTGGGGGCCGGAGAGATAGCATGGAGGTAAGGCTTTTGCCTTTCATGCAGAAGAACTGTGGTTCGAATCCCAGCATCCCATATGGTCCCCCGTGCCTGCCAGGGGGGATTTCTGAGGGTATAGCCAGGAGTAACCCCTGAGCGCTGCTGGATGTGACCCCCCTAAAAAAGCAAGCAACAACAACAAAAAAAGTTTCTTGCTTGATGCCAAATTTCCTGTGATAATGTACATAAACTAAAATACCAGTGGATTTGTTTTGCATTTAATGCTAAAAGAAACTCATGGTGCCCTGTATTCATGATAGTATATGTGGTGAATTTCTCATTCAGAACCATTATTATTCATCTGTTAAAGCAAAATTTATGATTGTAAATTAGGGATTTATTCTATCTCTATAATTCATGGGCACATTTATATTTTAATATAATGATTACTCTTAAAATGGATAGTTAATGTGAGTTGAAACAATTTTATAAAAGAATTATTTTTAAGCTTCACTCTGAGGTCATCTGATCTCTCTTTTGAAAGAAAATATGTCAATTCAAGAAATACTGAGTGTGGGGCTGACGAAGTGGCACTAGAGGTAAGGTGTCTGCCTTGCAAGTGCTAGCCAAGGAAGGACCACGGTTCGATCCCCCGTGTCCCATATGGTCCCCCAAGCCAGGGGCAATTTCTGAGAGCTTAGCCAGGAGTAACCCCTGAGCATCAAACGGGTGTGGCCCGAAAAACAGAGAAAAAAAAAAAGAAATACTGAGTGAAATCAGTTTCTTTGTAAAAATCTTCTACAGGAGGCAAATACTCTAGAAATCCTCTAGTGTTCTACCGTTTTTTAAATTTTTTTAATATAATTTTTATTTTGATCATAGTGGCTTACATATTGTTGACAATAATATTTTAGGTACATATTTACATAAAATCAGGGGGGCTTCCCATCCCCAAATTGTCCTCCCTACCCCTCCGTTTTTGTCCTACCTCCCATTTCCTCTTCCCTCACCCTCAGGGCGGCTAGAATATGTGGTCCCCTCTGTATCTAACCTACTACTTAGTAGTCTTGCATCAGTTTGGTCTTGGTGCCTCCCTTATTTCCCCCTGTAAGTGGGGGCAGGGCTAGCTAGTTCAAGTTGCGTGGTTTTGCCTGAAAAAGTGAAAGTAAATAAACTGGGGTAAGGATCTAATACCCCGAAAATGGGCAGAATCCTTCTAGAGGTTCTCATCATTGATTTGGGAAGTGAATGAGAACAAGAAGGTGAAACACTCCACCAGTACCAAATGAAGTGTCAAATATCCAGTGAGGACTCCGGTTATATCGATAGGCACCACAAAAAACAGATTAAAAAAACAAACAAACAAACACAGATTAAAACAAACAAACAAACAAACAAAACAAAAAAAACACGCCGTGGTCTTGAAATAAGAAACATGGCGTAGCACAAAACGAAAGAAGAGAAAGGAAGAGAGAAAAAAAAATAAGAATAATTGGGGACAACAATTTCAATAATCACATCCAAACAGAGCAATCGACCAAAATAGCTAGGTAAATAAAAATAATAATAACGATAATAAATGAAGGTAAGATATATATATATATATATATATATATATATATATATATATATATATATATATATATATATATAAAATGTCCAAGGTTTTGTGTATTTTGTATTTTTGTTTTTTCCCTCCTGCCCCGGCACAGTAAATATTGGGGTCATTCAAAAAGGAATTCACTTGCCCTATGCGATATGGGGTTTCTCTGTCCTTGGAGTATAGTGTCATGGGATCAGCTCTTTGCTCAGGATCATTACTCTCCCGGTGGTGGTTTTTTTTTTTTTTTGGTGTGTGGAAGACTTCTGCTCTGTCCAGGGTGATACAATCAGAGCTCTGTGTTTAGAGGTCTCAGTATCTGTATAGATCCTGAGGTGGGACTTATGGTGAAGTCAGTCTTTGTGAATCTAGAGGTTCTGTTACCTCAGTGCCATTTTAATCCATCTTCTGTGGTTGGTGGTCTTGGTCTTTGCACTGAACCTAGGATGGCATCTAGAATAGCGTCTTTCTTTGTGCTTCCAGAAGCCCCTTTCCATTACAATTGTCTCTACCGGACCTTTGGAATTGGGGATCATGCTTATTGTGCAGGTCTTAGCTCAAGCCCTAGACTAGGGCTTTTTTTTTATTGGTCCCAAGATGTATACAGTCTGGTCGTGGTTCTAGCAGCCAGTCATCTGTAAATCACGATCTTGGCTTTTTGGACCTACCAAAGGGTGCCACGTCTTCTGGTTTTGTCTTGTCGTTAGCTGGTAAGGTAGGCTAAACTGCTCTAAGGTCAAGTTGTTCACATTTTCCTCATTGTCGGGATATCATGTTAGAGCTGGCCCTTGTTGTTGACCCTGCAGTATTAAGGCTGTCCCAGATAGAGTTTGTTTCTTGCATCTGTTGTGAAGAGCTGTGCCGTTTCTATGTCTGGGATCCAGGGTTCAAGGCTGGATGAATGGTATCTAATCACCTGAGGTCTAAGTTGATTATACATGACATATTTTCAAGGTAGGAGATATCCCTGTATTATAAACAACTATGAGTTCCTATCTCTAGTAGATAAATTTTATTTTATTGAAAGCATCGTGATTTACAAAGTTCTTTATAGTTGGGTTTCAGACAGACAAAAAATCGGCCAATTCCACCACCAGCATCAATCTACCTCCACCATGTTCCCAGAATATATCCCATACCACAACATTTAGCTCCCAGCCAGCCAATATAACAGGCTTGTTTACAGTTTAGAAAGAATTTGGGTCTCCCGATTTCATTGTTGTTGATTTTGGCTTGAATATTAAGTTATGTACAT
Organism: Suncus etruscus; assembly: GCF_024139225.1. Lineage (NCBI taxonomy): Eukaryota > Metazoa > Chordata > Mammalia > Eulipotyphla > Soricidae > Suncus > Suncus etruscus. The sequence continues at coordinate 90,681,163 of NC_064860.1, read as the reverse complement.
TTTTTTTATCTCTACAAATGGATCTGAGACCTCATGGCCCCAGACCCCCATCCTTTTATATTTTTATTTCTCCTCCTCCATTCAGTTTTTTTTTTATCCTTCTCCTTGCTGTACTCTAGGGCCAAGGGTGTTTGGGACAACTTCCATTTATATCATTGCATTTTATCACGGATTTATTCTATCTTTTCTTATGCCCTACCAACTGTGATATTTCTCTAGGTCCTGAGATGAGTTTTCAAAACTCAGGCAGACAGTCTTTCAAGGGCACTACAAAAATACCTAGACTGAGCTACCTCTCTATCCCTGAGCTCAAGAATCATAAAAATCTTCAAAAATACTCAGATGAGTTTTGCTGTATGTGGAGGTGGGACAACTCAGCTGTGCTTAAGAATCACTTTAATTTAATTTTTAATAGCTTTTTAAAAAAACATAGTTACAAACATGTTCATAGTTGGGTTTCAGCCATAAAATGCACACCTCTCCTTCACCATTGTAACTTTTCCACCTCCATGTCGCCCATTTTCCTCCTCCCTCATGTCCTGCCTGTCTTTGGGACAGGCATTGCGCTTCTCTGTCTATCATTGTTATAGTAGTTTGTAGTATAATTTTTTCCTCTAACTGTAATTACCATTCTTTGTGGTAAGTTTAATTACATGGCTGGTCCTTCCAGCCCTCATCTCTATTGTCACTAGGTATTATTACTATACTGGAGCAGTGGTGCAAGCGGTAAAGCATCTGCCTTGCCCACGCTAGCCTAGAATAGACGGAAGTTCAATCCCTTGGGATCCCACATGATCCCCCCCCCACCCCAGCCAGAAGCAATTTCTGAGCACACAGCCAAGTGTAACTCCTGAGCATCACAGGGTGTGGCCCCCCCAAAAAACAAAATAAAAAGTACATATGCCTCATAATAACTTTAATGATTCTAAAGATTAATTTTATCATTTAAAATCTTATATTGTAAAATAATTGTAGTAGCAATAATAATAAATTGTAATAGAAACTAGAGATTAGACATTAGGATTCTAAAGTAAGAAATGGTGGTGTTTAAAAGTAAATTGGTTTCAATAGAGAGACAAAATAGACACCCTAAATATTAAGGGGTTTAATATTAGATATTGCTAGTTTACTTGGGGAATGACGAGCCCACATTCATAAGCAGTCTTTTAGTTGTATTTATTTCTATCTTAGTTAGTTTTTAACTTCCCAGATATCATTAGAGCCTCGATTCACAAGTTTCTAAGCCCCAGGCAATATCTTATTCAGCTTTTCTTTCAGGAATTCTCATTTTCCATGTGTCCTTTTATCTTAATCCATGGATTTTTATATAGGTTTAGTGGAATTGACTATTTTTCCATAATGTATCTCTTCTGATTGATGCAAGCTAGAATTAGTAGATAAAGTTAAAATGGATGTCACTTTGAAAAAGGGTATTCTAATTCTAGTATATATTTTTTCTTGCAGTTCAATTTTATTGGAAATATATTAAAAATGTGCATAGTAGTTCTGTTGCTGATTAGGTAATATATCTGAAGGAAACTTTGTTTGCTTAATTTAATATGATATTGTTAGCCTGAATAGCACAGGATGATTTTATTATGTAATTCATTTACAAACAACATCTATCAGAAAATAATGACAAAAATTAATTGCCTACAAACTGATACACCATTACTATCAACTTTTAGCAATTACAAAATGGTAAAAAAAAAGTTGAGACTTTAAATTACCCCAATTATAACAAAAATACATTTGGAATATCATGATATCCTGGTGAAAATATTTTTAATTCAAGTGATAATTTTTTAATTAATTTGAAGAGATGAATTTTTATTTGACATGGCTAAGTATGAACAATTTGAATGAACAGTTTGATTCCATAGAATGAATTTATCATACAGTAAGCTATTTACTCTAGTCATAATCATCACTACCTAGTTTATGTGTTTGGCATCTTCTCCAGTCATAATATTTTAATTTCAGATTTACAAGAGGAGAGATCTATTAAAACTAAATCTTTATGTCAATTTTGTCAAGCTAAAGAAAAAGCAACTTTATGAGAACAGAAATAATTTGAAAAATATGAGAGCAAAAATAAATTTTTCAATAAGAAATATAAAAACAAAAATCTTTCTATAAGCCAATTGACTGAACTTTCATTTCTTAAACTTGACATGCTCTAGCAAAAATTTGATGTATGTAATATTAAGAACATATCAAAAAAAACTCTCAAGGACTGAAGTGGTAGCACAGTGGTAGGGCATTTGCCCTGCATGTAGCCAACCCAGAACAGATGGTGGTTCAAATTCTGGCATCCCATGTGGTCCTCTAATCCTGCCAGGAGAGTTTTCTGAGCACATAGCCAGGAGCAAACCCTGAGCGTCATCAGGTGTGGCCAAAAAACAAACAAACAAAATAATATTAACTCACAAAGGTAAAAAATATAATTCAATTTAATATTTGTTTATGACTTTCACATGAAAGCACAACATTAGTGTTTCTGGTCAAATATTTGAGTAATAGAATAATTTTTTCTCTGTAGCTTAAGCACAAAGACACAAAGTAAAATAGCAGATACTTAGTATCAGTTAATTAATTTTTATTTTAAATATAAAGATGGACTCATTTACTATTTCTTTTCACTGGAAAATTGGGCTTGCATAATTTTTCTGTATCACTTGTACTATTGAATAATCAACTTCTTAAAAGATTCATTTACTTAGTTATTAAGATAATTCTGCCAGTTAAAAGACTTTTACCTTCTTATTACTTTGGCTGATTGATTTTTGTTTTAAAAGTCAAATTCATATGTATAGGGTCTACTTCTTGTTGTTCTTAGAAGAATGTAGGAATGAGGATAAATCAATCTATCTCCAAGCAAATCAAGCACTTCAACCTGTTAAGGAATCTCTCTGATATGTTTTATATTTTTAAGATCTATTTTTTGTTAGGCATACATATATTAAAATGATTCAATTCTCTGTACCATTAGATCAAATGCTTACACAATAATAGAGAGAAAGTTCTCAGAGAAAATAACCTTAAAGAGAATATGATGATGAAAAACTATGATTAATAATTATTTTATAATTATACATTCTGGAATTTACCTAGTTGTCCAACAAGAGATGTTTGGATCATAAAGAGGTGACATATCATATATAATGTATATGTACATATACATACAATGGAATACTATATAGATATAAAAAGTAATGCAATCATGCATCTACACAAAATGGCTGGAACTGGAAGATATCATGTTTAAAGAAGCAAACCAGAAGAATAAAGATATATACCAGATATACATTATATATTATATATTTATTTATAATAACAGCATAATGGAAAGCAATGACTCAAATGGAAGTTGTCGAGAACACTCCTAGCCACAGAGTACAGTAAGGAGAAAGGAAATAAAACAGAGTGAAGGAAGAGGAAAAACCAACACGAATATCAGAGGACAAGAGTCAAGGGATTTTAGGCATATTGGTGATATTAAAGAAGAACAGAATTAATATCCACATCAAGGAGTCAACAGCACTAAAATCTTAAGAGCCAGATTTTAACAAAAAAAAATTTAAAAATATCCTGTTACATTAGCAGTCTGTTTTGGGGAGGAATATGGGAAGGCCTCTGGAACACTGGAGGAGAGAAGTTGACAGTGGTGGTGGGTTTGGTGCTGAAACATTATAAATCTAAAACTCTACTATGAATTACTTTGAAAACACCATGCTTTAAATAAAACTATATTTTAAAAGAATTTTTAAATATCAATAATGGGCCTCAGGAATAGATGTTTAATGTTAATAATTTTATGTACATTTCTATTTATATATAATTGAGCTTTTTTGTAATTAAAAACTATTATATGACAACCCCTAAATACAAATATATTTCGTTGAGCTGATCAAAAGATGAAGTGGGAATCCATTTACCTATAATCAAAATTTAGGATTTTTTAAAATATATTAGATTTGAATCATTTGATAAATTTCTCAGCTGAGATGTCTATTAGATCATGCAGATTTCAGCAACATTTATGTAATAAAGTACAATTGACTTAGCAAGTGGTTCAAGACAAGATATAAAGGACTAGATTACTTTTAGGTTTCATAAAAGTTACGTTAAGCTTGTATTCTTTTTCAGACAAACAAAAGAGATGATGTATAATTTTCTTATTTAATTATTTTATTAATATTTTTTATTTAAGCACCATGGTTCTAGAAGAAATTTCTTCATGATTCCATATCAACACTTAAGATTCACAGATATCTTAGGCTGTCAAATATTTCCTGCCATTTAATGAATTATTGTTGAGATAATTTATTAATTTTGTAGAGAAAAAATTCATAGGATCTGAATCTCATGATCATGGAATATAATGATTCCAGCCATGTTTCATATTTAGTTATACCGCTAATGAAAAGTTTATCAATAATTATCTTATTATTAACCTTTAAATAGTAATGTTAATTCTTATTTTATTTATAAAATGTTTATTTAAATGTAATGCTAATGTAATTTTAAATTCTCATTATATTTATAAAATGTTTATTATCATTTATTAAATGCTTTTATGTTGGAAAAAACAATTAACAAAATAAGCATCTTTCTTAAATTATCTTATAGGATTAATGTAATCACTAAACAAATTAAGATGACATACTTCAAGGACATAAAATAATAAATAATAAAAATTTTAGGGAATATTATAACACCCCCATAATCCAAATATATTAAGAAATAAGAAGTTGGGAGGTAGCTCATTATTCAACATCAAACTATACTATAAAGCTACCATGAATAAAAATCATGGTACTCAGATAAAATAGACTCTCTGAGCAGCAATGAAATAGAATTCTGTCTCCAAAGACAATTTCACAAATCTAGAGCCAACTAGTTCTTTTTTTTTCTTTTTTATTTGTTTGAATAATTTATGTCTGAAATTAGGCCTTGTTATTTAATTTTAACTGAGAAATCATACAGAGAAGCATACAGAGAAGGATAAAGAAAAATAGAAATCGAGGAGGAATCAGAATCTTTTTTTTTCTCATTTAATGTGCATCTCAGTGGCACATTCCTATGAACTCAATTTTAACTTCTAATCTGAGTATTTCCACTGCTCACATCTGCAATCTACAGTTTTCATAATTCTTTTATTTTTTATGAATACTTTATTTTAACAGCATGGTTACAAAATGGTTTATGACTGAGTTTCTTTTTTTGTTTGTTTTTTGTTTATTTTGTTTGTTTTTGGGCCACACCCATTTGACGCTCAGGGGTTACTCCTGGCTATGTGCTCAGAAATCGCCCCTGGCTTGGGGGGACCATATGGGACGCCGGGGGATCGAACCGCAGTCCATTCCTTGGCTAGGGCTTGTAAGGCAGACACCTTACCTCTAGCGCCACCTTCCCGGCCTTATGACTGAGTTTCAGTCATACAATGTACATCACTCTTCACCAGTGTACGTTTCCCACCTCCAGTGTCTTCAGTTTCCCAAGAGCATCTCCCAACCTCCTGCCTGCCTGTTTCTTGGCAGACATTTTATTTATCTTTCTCTAATAAACATTTTAATAATTTTAAACATTTTAATAATTTTAAACATTATAAGTATTTTATAAACATTATAAATATTTTAAAGTGTAGAATAAATTTATAGATAAATAAATTGAATTTTAGAGGTGCTGATATCTTAGGCAGAAATTAGGCAGAAAGACTGGCTTAGAACAAAGTCCTTTGTTCTTTCTACCACAAAATCAGAATTTGATATTTAAATGAATGACAAGTAATAAAATGTAACTTTTATGTTAAACACAATATATAAAACATGCTGCCTTTAGTTTTATGGTCTCAATGATTTAATCTTATAATATTTATCCTTAGACTATGAATAGTTAAAAGATTACTGACTTTAAGAAAAATGATGAATATTGAGTGATTTACCAAGTTATGGTTTGATATTTGTATATAGCAATCATGTGCAACATGAATCATCACCTAATCATAGTAATAAAGACATTCAGAGATTATAGTTCTCATCAGCTCAAGAAATCTCTCATTGCATAAGCTACTTTGCAATATTTTAATTAATTCAGAACATTATGCTAGCTGCAGGAATAAATTATTGGACTTAATTTTTATTGAACTCTACAGATAAGCATTTTTCACAAATTCTGTATTCATCAATTTCACATAGAAATGGTATTGAACTAGTAGCTCATTCACCATAAGCAAAAAAAGTGATTTTTCTTCTATTTTCTACTTTATATATCTATCATTTCAGAGATCTGGTTTCATGTATATCAAAGTCTGTTTATTTGCCAGCATAACTGAAATATGGCTAGCCAATCTCATTAAAATGTTGTCTTCAAAATCAGCTTCATGTTAAAACACATAAAAAGATAGAAACCTCTTAAGAAAGATAAATTTTTCAAATTTGTGTCTTTGATAAATGTTAACAAATAGCAACACTAAGTCTATCTTATTAAACTTGGTAAAGATTATTGTGAAATTTCTAGTTTGTTTATATTTTTCTTATTTTTATTTTCAAAAATGAGTGCTTATGATGGTCCTAAAATATTTAACTTTTGTTTTAATTTATTTTTATTTTATTTTAATCAATTTTGTCATATTTTAATTAGTTTTTGCCATATTTTATCCACTAATTTCCTTGATGGTTTGCAATTGTTCTACATTTTGGCTGCTATAAATATTGCTGCTATGAGAATGTGTGTGTGGTTGTTTTTTATATTAAACACAGCTTTTTTTGCTGTTACAATATTTTTCCTAGATTTGGTGTTGATAGACTATATTATCATCTAAGTTAAACACTATGTGAAACTTAAAGGTAGTTACTGAAAGAGGTTGCCTCATTTTTACATTCCTACAAATAGCTTATGTTAGCTTCGTTATATCTAATTATATATTTTTGAAGTCTTACTATCTATATTTTTATTTTTAGTACATATAGTAAGTATGATATGGTATCTCAATATATTTGGATTTGCATTTGTTCTGAAGATTAAAATGCAAACCACATGCTTTAATATTTCCCTGGGGTAAATGCCTATTGAGATCCTTAGCCATATTTTAGAATGTATTATATACATTTTTGTTAATGACTTGCAAATTAATTTAATTCTACATGTCTACCATCTTATAATACAATATTATCTTAAAATATTTTGTTGCATATGATATATTTTCAATGTATTGGTGCATATTTTTGGTGAGCCTTTTTTTAAGTTTCATAAAGTCCAAGTAGCCTATTTTATTATTTTGCCAACTGTGCATTTTTCACCTTACATAAGAAGTATTTGCCTAACCTTAAATACCAAAGTTCAGTTCTATATTTTCCCCGATGTGTGTATGTTTTAAACATTGTATCTGTATCTATCTTATATATGCTATGAGGATTCCAACTTCATTTTATTGCTGGTGTATATTAGTTGTCCCATAACATTTGCTGAAAAGACAATAATCTCAGTAAAGATTGTTGATACATTTTATCCTGAGCTTAAAGTTTTATTTTCCTTTGTTTTTAAAAAATATTTTATTTTAAGATATCGTGTTTACAAAGTTACACTATGCTTGTCTAAAATCCGATCCCACCTTCAGTCTTTAGTGTCTTCTCCCCTCCACATGGATTTCCAGATTCTCTTCCACTCACTTCCCAACCCTTGCCTGCCACCTCCACAAGAATGTTTTTAAGTTTGGCTTTAAAGTTTGTTCGGATCTCTTGTTTTCATAAGTTGCTAGTTTCCCATGGTGATCATATTAACTGAATCCATTGGTATAAATACTTTAAGAATATGACTTTAAAAAAAAAAAAAAAAAGAATATGACTTTACAGGAATATTGCATTCCCTAAAAATAAAATGAGTTGAAGAGTGCTAAAAGGACCTATAAATTAAAATTAATAAATATATACAGCTTAATTAATATTAATAAATATATACAGTTTAATATTTTAAATGTTGATATATACATTTGAGTAATATAAGATATAAAAACAAAAGTTTGAGTTGTTTGACTATGACTACCTGAGTTAGGCTTTATTTATAAAAACTTGTAGAAATTATTATTAAACATGTGTACTAAATTCTACCCATTTCATTCTAATAGTCTATTTTGTCTAATATAAATGAACGTCACTTATTGAGCAGCTTACGCAATACAAATTTATTTTCCTCCAGTCTAGAGGCTGAAAGTATAAGGCAAAGTTATAATAAATGGTGATTTCTGGTGATACATCATTTTCTAAAAATCATTGCCTTTTACTAGTTTTTCTTACCTTTTATTTGTGTATTTTCCTCTTTGTTTAAAAATTCCAAATTTATTTGACCTCATTTAGGTATAATTGCTCCTACAAGGCTCTCTTTCTCTGCTATATTCAGAGTGAGACTTCAAAATGCACATTTTTAAAGGACACATTTCCCTACACAAAGATTATACTTTTGATTTCTGTATAAAATTCTTTACCACCATTTCATGCTTTTTATCTAATTTAAAGGTCATGTGCATGCAAAAAGGAATATATAACAGATACCAGTAGCAGAGATACATTCATAAAAATACCTCTGTAGCTTTTCTTTTCTACAATTACATAAATTATTTAAATCCACTCTTCTTTTATTAGAGAACCATAAAGTAGTTATTTACTAATTTATAAAAATCTACATAAAACCAAACCCCTATAATTTTGAAACCTGTTCTTAGACACAGTTTTTTGAAAGGGAGCATGACACTTTTCTCAGAATGAAACATTTTAAACAACATTAAACAAAAAAGATTATTAAGCTATGATAGGACACTATACAATTACAAACAATTTATCTTAATTACACGTTACTCTGACACTCAGTGGAAAATGAAGATGAACCAGTTAATGTATTTATAAATAATATTAGATTAAAATATTCCCATTAAATAGTCCATTGGTATCTACTATTAGCTCCTTCGCTGTGTCTTGTTTTTAATTTTTCTTACTGTTAACAGCATTTTATTATTTGAAAATAGATTCTGGTGTGATTTTTTTAAAAGTTCTGAACAATCTAGAAAAAAAAACATCTAAAACATGCAATAATCATTTTCAATTGTTATCCTTTCTTAACATCATTAAAACCTAGCTATGAGGGTTTTCCTCAAAGATAATGATACTTTCTCTAATACAAAGTCCACACATAATCAGTATACTTTTATTTATGAAGTAGAACCACAAGCAGTATTAGTATGTTTAAAGAGAAGTGTATAAGCATGTAAACATACAAATCAAAATTAACAGTTTTTTTTTTCCTATGTCTTCCTTAAGAACTGGAGATATGGTACAGAAGGTAACTTGTCTACTTCACTCAAGTGTCCTCTTCACAGATCCTTGAATAGATCCTAAGCTGTTCCATACGGAGTCCAACCTCCCCTTTGCATCCTTTAGAAAGAGTTGACTTCAATTCAGACATTTAAATTCTTGTCCTATATATATGAGGCCATGCATTCCATGTCTAGTATCACAAAGAAAAAGCAAAAAAAAAAAAAAAAAAAAAAAAAGAATGCACTTGAGAGTTAGCAGGAGCTATAGTTTTGGTTTTCTGTTGTGTTATCCTAAAAATTTTAAAGGAAAGGCAGTGCCCTAATGACTTTTATTAAAATTTGAAAGCACACACATACACAAATACACATTTATACAAATGATGAGTTTCTTTGAACGTTTGATCTTTCACTTTAATTTAATTATATGTATGTGTGTTGAATTTTTAGTTCAATTCCAATTTACTTAGTTTCCATGAAGTTGTGTTGTAGCATGAATGAGTATAGTTCTATTTTTAAAGTATTAAAGGATTAGTTTTGAAAATAGGCATTTGAAAAGAAACAGTAATATTACTTAGAAAAGTAATGAAATGGGCCAGAGCTGTGGTGCAGCAGTAGGGTGTTTGCCTTGCACACGGCTGACCTAGGACAGATGGTGGTTTGATGCCCTGGAGTCCCATATGGTCCCCAGAGCCAGGAGCGATTTCTGAGCACAAAGCCATGTGTAACCCCTGAGCGTCACTGGGTGTGGCCCCAAAACAAAAAACAAACAAACAAAAAACAAACATAATGAAACTGTTACATTTTTATTCCAACCAATTTTATGAATAAATACATTATGACTTCTGTATATTCAAGGAAGCACTACAAATATAAAGTAAAAATAAATATCTATAAATATCTTACCTCTGTTATTTCATGCAATGAAATATTTGTAAGTCAGTGTAATATTTTAAACCTATAAAAATCAAGTAAAATAAATAAAAAATTAATAATAAATTTTATTGAAATCTTCCCTTGATACTATCAACATCATGCTCTAGATTATATTTACATGCTAATGAAGCTTTTTCTAATGCAATGTCCACATATAATCATGAGAGTATTATTTTATAAAATAAAACTACAACAATATTTGTATACTGAAATGACAAATCTGTAGTCTTCACATCTTTTTAGTGTTTACTGTCTCTATAATATTGAATTATTAAAAGTGCCAGATTTGAATTCTCCAAAAGGTACCATCAAGAACTAAGTCACTATTGAAGAAGAAAGTTATGAATTTTTGATTTTAGTTTTGATTTTGGGGCACACCCTATGATGTTCACTGGCTACTTCCAGTCTGTTCTCTGGGGTCATGACAGGGAGTGCAAAACGCCTACAAACAAAATATACACTCATCCCACTGAGCTATTTTTCTGACCTGAAAGTGAAACATTGTTAGCTCTACCATTAAAAGTTATTCATTGAGAGCACTATAGCAAAAGTCATATTAACTAAAAGAAATAGGAGGAAATATCTGTAACATATTTAAAATGAAATTTTAAAATGAACATATTATTAAAAATTAGATTTAACAAAAGATAAATAATCTAAGAGAAAAATATGAGAGAATATAGAATAGTAAACATGAATAAATGAAGACATAAGAAAAATTTTTCTTAATTAGTAATCATAAAAACATTGATACTAATATTCAATATCAGTTTATAACTACTAGGATGCTTAAATTTAGTAGATCTGAAAATTAATATTAACAAAAATTTAGAAGGAGGAGGAGGAGAAAAAGAAAAAAAAGACTTCTCAAATTATATATATATTAATTTGGATAATTATTTAGTTAAATAAATTGGTAGTTATTTCATAAAGATAACTAAACTCATTAGTTATATGTAGATATCAAAAGTTTTCATGCTATGTCTAAATTAGGATTCATGACAAGTTTCCTGAAGTCAGTTATAAGAGAATTGAGATGTGTTTTAAGTAGATAATATATGTGGTGGCAATAATTTTCCTCCATTTCTTTTGTGAAGTCATTTTGTATTTAACTTAAAAAATAGATCTCACTCATCTTCAATTTCATATTGATTTATTGTACTAAATAGTAGAAGTTTCAAGAAAGCCAAGTATTATTTTTAAATTAAAAATACTTTTAATACAGGGGCCAGAGTGATAGCGCAAGGATGGGGCATTTGTTTTGCACACAGCTGACCCAGGATGGACTTCGGTCCGATCCCCAGAGTACCAAATGGTCCCTCAAGCCAGGAGCGATTTCTGAGAACATAGCTAGTAGTAACCCCTCAGCGTCATGGGTATAACCCCCTCCAAAATCAAAATCAAAAACCAAAAAAAACAAAAAATATTAGTGATGCAAAACTAGAATTATTATTTACTCACTCTAGCATCAGCAAAACTGTGAGTCTGTCTTTCAAGGTCTTATAATACTTTCTATTACAAACAAAACACGCATTAGAAATACCTCCTCATTTGTGCCAGGGGCATAGTACAGAGAGAAATGTGCTTCTTATATGTTTTCTTATGTGTTTCTTTATGTGCTTCCTAATGTGCTTCCTACCCCATTTCAAATTCTTGGCACTGCACATGGTCTCCTGAGCATAGCCAGACATGCATGACGCTGAGCACAGAAATGAGAGTGATTTCTGAGAACTACTGGAAATACCTAAATCTCTCCCAAGATGGAATAACCCCACAGACACGTTATTGTATAGTGGATAACAGAGGGTCTTATAATCGTCATTATAAGGCCTTTACCAATTAATTACTAACCTTATCTTTTTTTCCCATGGCCTGTAATTGTAGAAGACATTGCCCCTGAATAAGATAACCTTGTTCATAAAAGGAAAGCAAACAATTCTAAGGTTTTTTTTATACTGTGTATGATTTCCCAGGCATCACTAGGAGTGACCCCTGATCACAGATTTGGCAACTAACATTGTGTACAAGTAGGTGTAACCTCCTCTTCACAATAAACAAATACAACAAAGGTGAGGATAAGCAATAACAAGGATAGTAACAAATACAAGAGGTGGCAATATGGGCCATGAGTGGTAATTAAAACACAAGATATTTGAAAAACCACATTTGAATTTAAATACTGCATTTGGGGCCAGAAAGATAAAACAATAGGCAAGCACATGGCTTACCTGGTTAAATTCCCAGAATCAACATACCATATGGTCCCTAGGGGACCACCAGACATAATTCCTAAATTCAAAGCAGCACAGTTGAATGTGGCCCAAAAGAATGCAATTAAGAAATATTGCATTTTAAATTTCATTCCTTGTTTTGTCTAAAACTGTGACTCAACTGAATGTGTTTTAGGATTTTAAAGAATTAAAAACTAAAATATTTATGTTTTATTATGACATCTCCATATTCTATCCTTGAAAAAATAAAATAAATATTGAAATAAAGTGGTTTATATTTTTCTGAACACTTATAATTCATAGAGGAAACACTTTCCTACATCTTACAAAAACAACCTTTTGGCACTTAAAAATCATATATCCTTTTTGCTCAGCAATAAATATTCTTCCTGGAACTTGCCAACTACATCTATACTTATTGATTGCTTCCTTTGGGAACAGAAAGTAAATGCTACTAAACCCAGCTTACATTTAGCAATAATCATTTTGACATTTTATGTAAATTCTCCACTTGCTTATGACCTAATACTTTTTCTTGTCACGAATTTGCAATGAATCACGTCTCATTCTAGCAGTAACAATTATTCAAAACACAAGATGACATAGAAAAAAATATTAGTCCTGTTTATATGGAAATACAAATTTCCAAATAAAACTTTATCTTTAATAATCAGCTTATGTAATGGCTTTTTCCAGTTAGGACAAATACTAGATATAAGAACTTTTTCCAGAAGATTAACACAAGCATCTAAAAGGCCCAGTTATATTCATAAAATCTAATGTGAAAGATATGTAAGTCACTATGATCAAAATGAAAATTAAAAAAAATCTTACAAACAGCAAAACTTTATTTTTTAAACACCTGGGTAGCATATCATTGTGTATAAATATGCTTTCTTATCTAATCAGTTTGTCACTGGGTGATTAGATAGTTAGCAGATTGTGGTTATTATAAATAGCACTAAATGCAAATATGTTTACTGAGATAAAATAATTCTATGGGCACAGTTAAATAAGAAGTTCAAGTTTAAAGGCTGGGGGCTGGACAGATGGTTTAAAGGATTATATTTACGCTCTGCATACAGAAGGCCCAGATTTGATCCTAATCACCACACATTTCTCCTAGAATCTTTGGGGGCAACCGCAGAGCACTGTATTGGGAGTTTCTTCTGAGTACCATGAGGTGTAGTTCAAACAACATACAAATAAGCAAATACTCTGTTAGAGAATATGAGAACAAAACTTAAAATTCTACTAATATAGGCATATATACACATATATTAAGAAATATCTTGCTCAAGTACATTTAAGAATCATATTCAATCTTTCTGTCCTCAATATCCAACTATGCAGCCTGTGCTATACTATGCCACATTTTCTTATCAAAATATTTATATAAAATAGATTTGATATTTCCTATCTTAATAATTATGAAATGAACACAAAATAAATTGAAATATATTGGTCTCTGTAAGATGGCATATAATACCTTTCTTATTCAGTATATACATTATTATCATTAGTAAAGACATGTTCAAAAGCAGATATATTTCTCATTAAAACAATGATCTGGGGGTGCCAGAATGATAGCACAGTGGTAAGGCATTTGCCTTTTATGCTGCTGACCCAGGTTGGACCCGGGTTCTATCCCTGGCATCTCTTATGGTCCCTGGAGCCTGCCAGGAGCAATTTCTGAGCACAGAGCCAGGAGTAACCCCTGAGCGCTTGTGGGTGTGGCCAAAATACAAAAACAACCAGCCAAACAAAAATAAAATGATTTGGGTGATAGTACAATGTGTAGAGTGCTTGTCTTGCAAGTGCCTGAACTGGGTCCAATAATTAGACCTCAAGAGGCCTTCCAAGAATAAGAACTGAGTGCAGAACCAGGAGAAATCCCCGTTCACTACTAGCCATAACCCAAAACTAAAAACAAAATGTCATTTTAGCACAATAGGACTTAAATATGTGTCCTTTTTACATGTAAAGTTTTAAAATTCATTATCAAATATTAAACTTAAAAAGAACATTTAATTTTATATTTAAAATTTATATTTAAAATTTCTTTTTTTGCTTTTGTTTTTTTGTTTTTCTTTTCTTTCTCTCTCTTTTTTTTTTTTTTTTTTTTTTTGGTTTTTGGGCCACACCTGGCGGTGCTCAGGGGTTATTCCTGGCTATCTGCTCAGAAATAGCTCCTGGCAAGAACGAGAGATCATATGAGACACCAAGACTTGAACCAATCACCTTAGGGTCAGCTGTTTGCAAGGCAAACGCCTCTGTGCTATCTCTCCGGCCCCAAATTTTCAGTAATTTTAATAGAAGTTATGGCCTCCATTAGAAAATTTACCACAGAAGAAGGTTGAGGAGGAAGAGACACTGGGACAATGGTAGAAAGAAACAGACACTGACTGAGGGTGCTGGAATATTTACACATGCCACATAACATTAAAAGTAATGTGCCTTCAACTGGCTAGCCACTTGTAAAAAAAATTGAACTTAGACCCCCAGCTAACATCATGTACGAAGGTAAAATCCAAATGGATTAAAGACCTCGATATCAGACCCCAAACCATAAGATATATAGAACAACACGTAGGTAAAAACACTCCAGGACATTGAGACTACAGGCATCTTCAAGGAGGAAACTGCACTCTCCAAACAAGTGAAGGCAGAGATTAACAGATGAGAATATATTAAACTGAGAAACTTCTGCACCTCAAAGGAAATAGTGCCCAGGATACAAGAGCCACCCACTGAGTGGGAGAAACTATTCACCCAATACCCATCAGATAAGAGGCTAATCTCCAAAATATACAAGGCACTGACAGAACTTTACAAGAAAAACAAAACAAAACAAAACATCTAATCCCATCAAAAAATGGGGAGAAGAAATGGACAGACACTTTGACAAAGAAGAAATACAAATGGCCAAAAGGCACATGAAAAAATGCTCCACATCACTAATCATCAGGGAGATGCAAATCAAAACAACTTTGAGGTACCACCTCACACCAAAGAGATTGGTACACATCACAAAGAATGAGAACAAGCAGTGTTGGTGGGGATGTAAAGAGAAAGGAACTCTTATCCACTGCTGGTGGAAATGCCGGAAATGCCTTTATGGAAAGCTATATGGAGATTCCTCCAAAAACTGAAAATCTAGCTCCCATACGATCCAGCTATACCACTCCTAGGAATATACCCTAGGAACACAAAAATACAATACAAAAATCCATTCCTTACACCTATATTCATTGCAGCACTCTTTACCACAGCAAGACTCTGGAAACAACCAAGAAGCCCTTCAACAGATGAGTGGTTAAAGAAACTGTGGTACATATACACAATGAAATATTATGCAGCCGTCAGGAGAGATGAAGTCATGAAATTTCCTTATACATGGATGTACATGGAATCTATTATGCTGAGTGAAATAAGTCAGAGAGAAAGACAAAATGATCTCACTCATCTATGGGTTTTAAGAAAAATGAAAGACATTCTTGCAATAATAATTTTCAGAGACAAAAGAGAGGAGGGCTGGAAGTTACAGCTCACCTCATGAAGCTCACCTCAAACAGGGATGAGTTTAGTTAGAGAAATAACAACATTTTGAACTATCCTAACAATGAGAATGTCTGAGGGAAATAAAAAGCCTGTCCAGAGTACTGGCAGGGGTGGGGTGGGGAGGAGGGAGATTTGGGACACTGGTGATGGGAATGTTGTACTGGTGATGGGGGGTGTTCTTTACATGACTGAAACTCAACCACAATCATGTTTGTAATCAAGGTGTTTAAATAAAATATCAAAATAAAGTAGTGTGCCTAAATAAAATTAAAATAATAACAGCCATGCTTTCAAATATGTTTTCCTTTTTAATTTAATATGTACTGCTCCAAAAACAAAATGCCACGATGTGGATTCCGAAGCATGTGCTCCCATTTTCCTTAAGAGTGATCATCAACTCTTCATTTTCTTTATGTATCCCACTTTCAGAATTAAGAAAGATGATGGCAAAAAGATAAAACAAAATTCTAGCTAGCCGCATAATCTTTGGGACAGAATTTTAAAGCAATCAATTGGTGTCATAATTTTATATTTGGAAGTTTTATAAAAGATATTTTATTTTTATATAATAAAATTGTTGGCATTTTTGTATTGATATTTTCCCAAATTTAATTTTTCATATAAATATGTAACATGCTTCTTTGACATAGTTATAATTTTACATATAGTATATAACATTTTATTTGGACATATTTATTTGTCTTAAGAGTAAATATTCAGGATTATACTTCCTAACTGGAGTAATACTTATCAATTGGATTATGAAATATTGAGGCTATAATAAATTTTAATAAGAAAATGGCTCATTTAGGGGGCTGTGCAGATAGTACAATGGATAGGACCATTGCCTGGCATATGACACCCCATATAGTCATATATGCTTCACCTGGAGTAATCCCTGAACACAGAGACAGAGGGAAGCCCTGATCACAGATAGATGAGTCCCCAAAACAAAAAGTACATAAGAAGTGAGCAAAAAAAGGCATGGTAAGAAGTAACGATATGAGAAGAGTGATGGAAGAAAGTGGGAGTAATGGAGAGAGCTTCATTTCTATCAGTTTAATATAAATATTCTTTTATGATTTTTGTGATCACTTAATGGAAATCAGAGTTTACTCTTAGCTCTGTGCCCAAGAATCATGCCAAAGTTTGGGGAATCATATAGTATGTGAATGATTATGCCCAAGTTTGTCATATGCCAAGAACCTTTTATTTAATTAGTACCTATAAATAAAGTCTCAAATTTGTTACAGCTTAAGGTTATTAGCTTGTTAAAGTAATTTTTTCAACTCCTTTTTTGTTGTTGTTGTAGTCTTTGTTTGTTTGGGTCCACAGGCGATATACTTAGGAGTTACTTCTGACTCTACACTCAGAAATTACTCCTGGTAGCACTGACAGTTCTCTATAAAGGATTTTGGGATTGAACCTGGGTGCACCATGTGCAAGGCAAATGCTCTATCCACTGTATCATAGCTCTGGCCAGCAATTTTACAACTATTAATAAACAATTTTTGTGGGGTTGGGAAAATAATACAGCAGGTGGATCAAAGTTGTCAGGGATTTCATAAAATGCAGTCATTTATGTAAAAATGTAAATAGATTAAAATATTAGTATTCCTGATTTATATATCTAAAAAAGTGTATTGTAGGTAAAAAACCCAATACAAGATGAAGTTTTATAAGCAGAATAGAATATAGGAAAAAATTGCATAAAGCCTCCTGTCTGAATTCTGGAAACAGGAAAACTACAATTTCCTGAGGATAGTAGATTTTGTTATGTGCTAAACTTTGTCCATTTGTAAAATGAATCTAATGGCAAACATCTATATAGAGATACTAAGGAACATGATAATCATATCCTATGAACTATAGGTGACTGCAAAGAAAATTGGGACATCTCAGCTAGTCAAATTGACATACAAAATTTCATCCCTCTGTGTCCCAGATATATATCTTTAAATTAAAGCAATAAACATGCAGTTTTGCAAAGAATTTTGCAATTTTCAGGTCAAGTGTCCCGGACCATCATGTGTTCACTCTGTTGGAACCTTATATCATGAGCCTTACATATATGAAGTGTGGTAATCAATTCCATAACAAATATTTTTCTAGTAGTTTTGCACTAGGAAACTATAAGTAATATATGGAATAATTAGTTGGTCAAAAAGATAAAGAGTTTGAGTCAATTTCTCTACTCTATAAATTGGAAGACATAAAAAAATAAAATAAGGGACTTTGAAAAAATTCATCTTAGGAATATATACTTTGAAATAATTATATTATAATAGAAAGGAGATATAGATAAGAATCAGACGATAGTCCTTAACATCTTAAAAAATTATGATTGGGGCTGGAGCAATAGCTGAGAAGGTAGGGCATTTGCTTTGTACATGGCCAAGCCATATTGGATTCTTGGCATCCCATACGGTTCCCTAAATCTGCCAGGAGTGAGTGACTTCTTACCACAGAACCAAGAGTAACCCCTGAACACTGTCAGGTGTGACCCAAACAAACAAAAAAATGGTGAGGGGACAAAGAGATAGCACACCAGATAAGGCACTTACTTTGTGTGCAACTGACTTGGGTTAGACTGGAGAGATAGCATGGAGGTAAGGCGTTTGCCTCGCATTTAGGAGGTCAATGGTTTGAATCCCATCATCTCATGTGATCCCCAGAGCCTGCCAGGAGCGATTTCTGAGCATGGAGCCAGGAGTGAACCCTGAACGCTGCCAGGTGTGCCCCAAAAAACAAAAAAAATAAATAATAAATAAAAAAAGAGTCCCAGCAACAGATATGGACCCCCCAAGTAATGCCATTAATGATACCTGGACACTGAGTCTGGGTAAACCCTCAGGTTTGGAGGAAATAAAGAGAAAAAGAGGGACTAGAGCAATCATATAGTGGGTAGGCATTTTTAGAAACAGAAAGAATATGTGCTCTTCACGTTTTTACAGATATTAGGACATTTATAGCCGGAGTCCTTTGCTGAGCATATTTGCCTCTCTGTGTTTATACTTCTAAAATGTTCTTTAATATTTCTATTTTTATCTCTTTTAATGATGGAATTGTTAATAATACTAGACAGAATACCTCAAAATCATGAAAATTGTAAAGAAAAGAAGAAAAAGGGAAGAATAATTGATTAAAGAACTAATAACTGAAAATTCTTTTAATTTGAGTAATAATTACACTGATTAAGAATTACACTGAATAAGATAATCACTGATCAAAAAATCTTTAAGTGATTCAACATATAACCATAATAAAAACTCTCAGCAAAGTTAATGTACTTCAAGATTGCAACAGGCATTTTCAAGAAACCTAAAGTTAACCTCAGCAGTCACTCAAGAAGAAAATCAAAAGTATCCATATTGGGAAATAATTTAAACATTATTCACATATGATAATTTACATAGGAAACCTAAAAATAGCCTCTAAAAACTCTAAGACAAAAAAATTAAAAAAAAATACTTAATCTAACAAAAACAATGCACAAAAGTATGTTAAGTTTCTATATATAACTAACTAGAAGAGAAAGTATTTTTTGGGGGGAGGGGTTGACATCATTACGAGTGTCCAAAAATATTAAGATCTAGAAATCAACTCAATGGAGAAGAATAAAGATTTAATTATACATTAAATGTATATTTTACAGTTGAAATTAGAACAATAAGATATTTTGCTCATCCTCACCCTGTTGTCACAGTCAGATACCAGCTGGACTGCCTTGTGCTCAGAACCCTGAAGGCTTCCCATGAGTGATATCTTGGATATCAACCTTTTATCTACTGTGTTTCATATAATTATTTATTTCTATTTAATATCTACTTTGCATTTTAATCCCTATTTTTAGCATGCATAAACTCTGATTTGATGTAGTATCATTTTTTTTAATTCTGTTACTTTTGCCAGTGGTATCATATCATCAGAAATGCCTTTGAGGTCCAAATCTGGGAGTATTCTGCCTATATTTATCTTCATGTACTTTATAGTTTAAGATTAGATCTCAAGGACTTTGATCACTTTTACATTTATTTTGGTGTAAGGTGTAAGATTAGATTCACCTTTTAATTTTCATACGAATATATATAGTTTTCCTAGCACCATTTTTTGAAGAGGCTACCATTAGTCAATTTCATGTCCTCAATTCCTTTATCAAAAATTAGCTATCCACAAAAATTGTTTTGGTTTTTTTTTTTTTGGGTGTGTGTGCAAGGGTATTTGATTCTGCCCCACAAACTCTATAAAGCTAAAAATATAAATTCTAAGCTGCAACTACCAAACTCTGAAATGTACATATAAAGATGGTATCAAGTGGGGTAGGTAAAGTGAGATATTTGTGACAGTGAGCATAGTCAGTACACTAGTGGAGTGTAGTTGACGTTGGTATTGTGATTGATGTTAAAGAAAAATATCCAAGTAAATCTTTGAATAATGAAAATATTTATCCTAAGAATTAGATCACAAACCAAGTGTGAGAGTAAGACTAAACTATTTCATATATTATGAGAATATATCCTTATTCTAATTGCCTAGGGGCAGTACTTCAAAAATAGTAAATGTTTGTATCTATTTTACTATTTCACTTCCCATCTTTCTTGTGGAGTCTCTGATAAAATATGTTTTCAAGAGATAGTTCTTAAATTAAGAAATTAATGTAAACTAAAACCAGAAAAATAATTGAGTGTCTTGGAATTATTTTCTGACTTCTTTCAGTTGAATATTTCACTTGGCAAGGGAGACTTGTAAATTATTTCAATAAAATGAACACTTGCCCTTTTCTGCCTAAAAGACATTGAGAGCAGTGAATTGATGTTCAATACCCTTTTCATCTACAATCTTATAGCCTCAAGCAGATAATGTCAGTTTGCCATGATGAGAATGAGAGTAGTTTTCCTCTACTGGACTTTGAATGTGAGAGGTTACTGATGTCTAATGCTTAGAGGAAAATTCCCCAAAAAGCTAAAAATATTTGAAAAAAATCTATCATCTATCTATCTATCTATCTATCTATCTATCTATCTATCTATCTATCTATCTATCTATCTATCTATCTATCTATCTATCAACCTATCTATCTACCTATCTATCTACCTATATCTATCATCTCTCTATCTTTGTATCTATATATCAACCTATCTACCGACCTACCTATCTACCTATCTATCTGTCTATCTATCAATCACCTATCTATCATCTATCTACCTATCTATCTACCTATCTATCATCTATCTATCTATCATCTATCTATCTACCTACCTATCTATCAACCTATCTATCTACCTATCTATCTACCTACCTACCTACCTACATACCTACCTATATATCTATCATCAATTTATCTATCTATCTATCTATCTATCTATCTATCATCTATCTATCTATCTATCTATCAACCTATCTAACTACCTATCTACCTACCTTTCTATCCTATCTATCTTTCAACCTATCTACCTACCTATCTATCTACCTACCTATCTATCTATTTATCTATCTATCATCTATCTAGTTATCTAGCTATCTACCTACCTACCTACCTATCAACCTATATATCTACCTATCTACCTATCTAGCTACCTACCTACCTACACACCTACCTATCTACCTACCTATCTATCATCAATTTATCTATCAACTTATCTATATACCTTTCTATCTATCAAACTATCTGCCTATCAGCTATCTATCTATCAACCTATCTATCTACCTATCTATTTATCATCTATCTACCTATTTATCTATCTAAAATTCTGTTGTGTTAAGGCACTTTTATTTGGGTATGAATTTTAAAGTAGCCCAAACAAAATAATAAAGGCCACACACAGCATCACTTTATCCTAGTGAAGTAGTTGTGGCCATTGGATATAGGCATTAGGGATATTAGGGATATTATACCTTCATCAGTATTTATTATATCTAGGCAAAATAATGCTTTTGGTGAACATGACACTAAATGATTTACCTGATTCTTCTTTAGCACTAAAGGATTAGTTCTCTGAAAATTCAAGAATGCTGGAGACACAGGAAACATGGTCTTGGGGCTACCAATGGCGTTAGGATCCTTTGACTTTGTACATAAATACACCAAACATTAACACCATTGTAATCAAAAAGAATGCTAACAGCTCATAGATCACAACCCTTTAAGGTAAGATCTTGCATTGCACGCAGCTGTCCCTATGTCGATACTCTGGTGTCTCAAATGGTCCTTTCCCTACCAGAAATGATTATGTAGTTTAGAAGCAGGACTAAAGCTTCAGCATCATGGGGGTAACACCAAAAATAAAACTAAATAAACAGACTAATTAATTAAAAAATAAACTGTTCTCGATTGAAAAAGTATGATTCAGCTTAAGTCCCACCTTTTACTTGGGGTAGCGCTCATTTAGGTTCCTTAGTCACACTGTTCATTAAAATATAAAAGCCTATGGAACTGACACAGACAATCACTGAGAATACATCAAGATCAAAGGTCTTCCTTAACCAAATTCTGCTTCATTTCATTCTGTTCTCAAGATACAGATTCCATAACCATTTCACCAAAAACTTTTTTCATGTAAGGAGTGAATGTTAATTTACAATAACACACTTATTCGAGAAATCTGAATATACCAGGCCAATTTCATTACTTCAGACGCTCATCTTCTATTCATTTTACTGAAATATTTCTGATGTTACTCTTTAAAATCTCCAACTCCAATCTCAATTTTGTATAAAGTTTTTTTCATATCTGCTCATTATAGAGTTTTGCATACTATTCCAATCATTTGAGTGTTTTCATTCTATATTTTATGACCGCATATGCTTTAGAAACTTCCAGATACGTGCACGTTTTTATAGCTTGTGATTTAATTAAGTTATTTATGCATTTTTTTTGCTTCAGGAATACATCCAGCGATGCTCACAGGTTACGCCTGGCTCTGTTCTCAGGAACTGCTGGCTGTGTTCAGGGAACCAAATAAGATGCATGATTTAAACCTGGGTCTGCCATGTTCAAAGCAAATATTCAACATCTTGGGTTACTGCTCTTTCACTGTCTTATAGATCTTTAAACCCTTCAGCAGAACTTGTACCTTTTATATCACCTACTACAGAGTCAGAAAAGCCATAAGTCTCTCCATTAACAATTTTTCAAGAAGGGGTGAATGTAATACCTTAATGTAGAATACTTAAATTGTCTCCTACCAAAAGAATCAAAGTCAATTTGTAAGTTGCAAACCTATATTTGCAAAGATAAATTTTATGCCTATAGCATTTGTATATATTTAATATGAAGAGTGAAATTCATATTGATTCATAAAACCAAATATTTACCCAGACATTCTACAGGTTAAAGAAGTAGTTATAATAAATAAAAATCTGGTTGAAGTTTTGCATTAATTAAATCACATAGGTATAATGTATTCAAAGTATTATAATAATTAGATTAGAGCTGATTGCTTTCTAATAAATGTTCCCAGTTGTCTTTCTTTTTCCACTATACACGTAGGACCTATCATTCATATATAGCATTGGCCAACCAAACTGAGAATGAGGAAGAAAAAATAAAATAGGCAGATACAAATCTATAAAAATAATGTTTTGATTATTAACCTATATTTTTGAAAAATAAAACATTATTTAAATTTATATTTCACCAAGCCTTATCATTGTATTTTGACTTATTTTATTCATGCTAAATCCTTCTTTGCAGTGAAAGAAAAAAACAGAAATAAAATAATTTAAACAACTTGCCCCAATATATGAAAGTCTGTTTGCTACTGCATCGAAGAATGATCAATAATCATTTACTACTCTAACATGGCACAATTAAAATAAACTTTAACTGATAACTTCTCTGCTATTACTTTTCAGATATGTGTTTCTTGTTTTCTATCTTTATGGAGGGAATATTCTTTCTATTTTAATATTTCCCTGTAATAGCGGATTCAAACGTAGCTAGGTAAAATATGTACTTAAATATACCCTAGTGGAACTTATAAATAATACCTGAATGTGTTTTCTCTATTTATGCCTCTGTTTTCCTAGCTACCTTATTTTCTACACTCAAGTTTTCTTTTAATAAAACACTGAAGGTGCTGGTTTACTCTAAATGTTTATTATGAGATTAAAAACTTGGGAGACAAAATGCCCAGAGGTATTGTTTCATTCATTTTTAACAATGGTAATAACACCTTTTATTTTCATATTATGTTAGGATTTAATTCTAAAATCTGACTCATGCTGAATATATATAACTCTTGTTGAATAAATAAAAATGCACACATATTTACTTTATTTGAAATAAAATGTCACTTTATTTTAAAAAAAATGGTACATTTATATGTCTGAATAGATCCCCTAAATTTCCTTTCAGAATACCTATTAGTTACAGATGACCAAAATTTCAAATACTGCTCAGTATCAAAGATAATTAAATGCTGATAACAATCATTTAAAATAATTAATATGTAATAGTTTTACATATATTTAAACATTCTTGATTAACCAGTTAATGTTAGCATTAGGAAACCAAGAACTACCTTTATTCTTCTTTAGTCTACAAGTACATAGATAAAAAATATCTCTAAACAGACATTTGAAAAACATGAGTATTTTTCTGACAATACAGAGATAGAAACACACACTCAACATAAAAATTTTTATTTTCAGCTATAATAAGTTAACTAATACCTTAGAAAACTATTTTACAAACCCTTCAGTTCTCCTCTTTGTCACATACCCAAGAACATTGGAGGGTTCATCTGCAAATATATTGAATAGATAAGAAAATAATGCAAAAGTCAACAACAGGGTTGGATAAATAAATGGTGGTAGATGTATATATATATATATACATATATATAATTAAATGTTACTCATCTATCAAAAAATAGGAAATCATAGTTTTCTTCAATATAAATGGAATGGAAGGCCTTTAGTCTAAGAGAAACGAGTCATATGAAGGAAGACAAATAGCATATCATACGCCTCACTGTGGCATATAAGCCAGAAGTGATTTCTGAGCACATCGCCAGGAGGAACCCCTGAGACTCACCAGGTAAGGCCCCCAAAAACAACAACAACATCATCATCATCATCATCATCATCATCATAAGGTGAAATCAATAATTAATTCCTTTAATAGACAAACTTTTAGATAATGCAAACAAGTCATGAGATATGTTAACAAAGCAGTGAATGATGGATGCAAATATTAGGAGAAGGAGTAGAGAAGGGTCCCTCAGACAATGAGGGAGGGTTATTGACAATTCTGCCACTGATAGTCTGTTGGCATGGTAAAGTTGCACAAGTATGAGAAAATGATATAAACCGTGTAAACCATAATGCCACATGAAATATTTTTAAAATATTTGCCAGGTATTTTTGTTTGGTATATTTTAAAATAAGTTTTAAAATATTTGGCACCACTATATCAGACTGTGATCATCTGATCCTGGCCCCAAATAGGGAAACAAAGGCAAATAGAAAAAGAGAAGAGACAGAGAAAATAATTAATAAGAAAAATGCTAGAAATCATGCTACTTCTTTCAGAATCCAAACATAATATGTTTAGAAGTATCTAAAGTTTATATCAGAGCTCAGAATCATGAGCTAAGCAGACAAGACTGTTGTGATCTGTAAGTCAAACTTAACCATAAAATTTAGAAGAAATTTTTGCAGTAACTCAACAGAATACATCTACCTGAACAGAAAACACATACACACAGAGCTGTAAAAATTTCTGCTGAAAAATTAAAAACATGTAAACTCACACTAATAAATCAAAATAAGAGATTACCTGTGAAAATGTAAAGTCAAAAATAGTTTTTTTTATATTTCGGGGAACCTGAGTACTATGAATAAGAACATGAATTCTTTCATATGAAAATAAAATATTTATCGTTTTATTTTATGTAATAAAAGTAAAAAGGAAATAACTCATACATCATTTAAAAACATTAACATTCATAAGAACATGCATAAATGACACTGAAAGGAATAAAAATATTTTAATTTATAAAGAGAAATGACAATGAAAGAATAACATAGTGAATATTAGTCTGAAGACATAGTGCAGGGGTTAAGAAGCTTGATTTACATGTGGCCAATTGTGGTTCAATCCCTAGACCACGTATGACCCCTTGAACACTAATAAATTGATTCATGAGTAAAGTTAAGACCAATGGAGTTTTTTTTTAAAAAGTTCTTATGGCTTTCTACATATTTTAGATCATTTGTAACTAAGAATAGTTTAATTTCTTTTCAAATTTGGATGTATTTTATTTCTTTTTCTTAACTTATAGATGAGGCAAGAACTTCTAAAATTATATTAAACAATAGTGAACATCATTGTTTTGTTCTTAATTTTAGACAAAAATCTTTTGATTTTTCACCTTTGAGTATGATACTGACTGTAGGTTTGTTGAAAATGTCTGCTATTATCTTAAATTATATTCTTTCTATAGCTACTTTATTTAGGAATGTATCCACAATATAGATCTTCAATATTAAAAAAGATATATTTCAATAACCATGATTGAATATTAAAATTTACCAAAGATTTTTTTTCATGTTGAGATAACTTTTTGCAACAACATTATGGAACTGGAGAATATGCTTAACTAAATAATAAATAAAGAGAAAACTGTATGTTGAATGTAGAGAAATAGTACAAGGAACAGATAAAGGCAAATGAAAACAAATATGGAACCGGAGGAGAATACGCTTAACTAAATAATAAAGAAAAAACTGTATGTGGTATGTAGAGAAATACAACAAGAAACAGATAGAGGCAAATGAAAACAAATTTTTGTATTCAGTAGAAATGAGGTTACTACAGAAGTTTGGAATAGCAGATGAACTTAAAATGACTCATATACTAAAGGGTGGGATATTTATACTTTGGTCTTATACATGAATATTCTAATATTGTACCTCAATATTTAATCTATTTAATCTAAAATATTCCTTCTCTCTGAACTAAAGTTACAACAACTTAAAAAATGGCATGCTATCATTAAAGCCTTTCTCTATAATGGTTAGTGTCAAGGTTAGGAAAAAATAGTCACAATTTCTGAAGTCTAAGTAAATTTTGAACAGTTTAAAAAAAAAGAAAGATGATCACATGATTGGTTGTTTCTTTTTATATCTTGTCTATATTTTCTAAGTCTGCTGTAATAATTTGAGTTCATCCCTTCACTGTTAAAAGAGGATATTATGTGTTTAAGACACTTGTCTAGCTGACCTGGCTGACCCTGGTTTTAATCCCTGACACGACTATGGTTTCTTATCTTTTAAGAGCCACCAGGAGTCGTTCCTGACATAAAGCCAGATATAGCCCATTAGTCCTGTAGGGCGTAGCCAAAATTTCTGAACAGCCACACAATGAAGTAGACTGTAAAATATTAATTCCAAAAATTAAAAACAAGGACATACTGAACAAACTAGTATTTATGTTGTTATAAAAAGTATTACCCGAGCATATTTATTTAATTATGTAGAAATAATTAATTGATAAATTCCAAGCCTTGTGAATAGAAAATATTTGTGTGTTCTCTGTTTTCCTTAAACTTTTAAATTTTGGAAAATACAACTATTGAATATCTAATATTGCAAATCTATTATAAAAATTAAAATTTTAATTAATATGTGCTATCAATTTGTCAATGTGACAATGATCAAATAATATTTTAAGGTGACAGTCTTGATTATGTTTTGTTTTTATTTACCTCTGTTATGGATTTTCAAAACTAAGCATGTCATCTACTTCAAAGAAAATTACAAAATAAATTTTACACATTAAAAAAAGATGAGAAGTGGCCAAAGTTTGTTTATTTCAATAAGTCATCCTGATCATTTTGTTTAACATAAGATTTTGATATTAAATACTGAATATCCTATATACAGAAACAAAAAAATTAAAAAGTAGATATAAAAACAGCATTATGACTTTGACCTTCAGATTGTCCTTAATGTCTTCCTATACCATTTATATGAACATAAAGTAAAATAACCATATATTGTTTCAAATGATATTGCAGAACATAAAAAAGGTCATAATATTTAATCGTGAAAATGTATAAATCTTTGTCCAGGATTAGTTGACCAGCTGCTTGGGATGTTCTCTTCTGACCCAATGGTCTGAAAATCTGTCTTTGTTTCAATACCATGTATAGTGGTCATTTTTCTCTCACTTTTCTCTTTCTCTTATCCTTTTCTTCTTTAGACACTGTGGTTTGCAATAGCATTACTGAAAGGGCATCTTGCATATCACCTTATCTCCTTTCAGCACCCAGTTCTTGTTCAGAGTAATCAGTTCTAGCTATCATAGTCATAGTGATAACTTCTCTGCCCTAACCGCACAACCCTGCTCTTTGTGGCAGGGCTTTCTACCACGAACTGGTTCTCCTAGCCCTCCTCTCTATTGTCTTTAGATATTATTGCCATACTATATTTTTATATCCCTCACCAGTGCGATGTTTTAACAAAGTCAAAGCAGTAGTAGAAAATAAAATCCAGCAGAGTAGTGACATAGCAGTAAAGAAAATGTATTTTGTTTCTAGAAGGTGAAACTTGAATTATGCTGAAACACAATAGCAATTTATATGTAAGAAAGCTCCCACACCTGTCAAAACATGTTAGACAGTGCATCAATGTCAGACTACTAAAAACTGTCACAGTGAAATACTTTGCTTTTCACAAAATGATTGGAAATATGAAAGGAAAAATGTATAAACAACCCATGAAATTTACAAAACTGTTCTTAGAATTTTAGAAATATTATTTATCTTTTAACCACAGTCATTTTAATTTTAAGCACATGGTGATAAACTTAAAACAGTTAGACTGTGCTTGGCTGGCTGCTTATCAGCCAGTTCCATGGGTTAATTTTATTCATTAATGAGATGTAAACCAAGCAGCAAAAAATAAGTGATACATTGGCCTGGCAGTTAAGAACTGAGACACTCTTGGGAGAAGGGGTGGGCCAAATCCCCACTTGCAGAAGTCTTGGCAGCTGCCAACCCACAATAGCAACAACCGAATATCATCGCTTCACTGATCTGTGCAGAGATGCCTAACAGACCAAAATTCCAGTTATGCTGATAGTTGTGCTTAGATTTCTAGGAATTTTAGGTCTCTAGGACATAGTTAGGGTGAGGGCAGGCATACTCTCCCTGACTTTTCATAATTCAGTGAGGCCTTGCAGTCATAACCACACCCCATAACTGCTGTCATGTCAGCCACAGAAGTTGGAATTTCTTGACCAGGCAGCTAGATATGCACAACATATCCAATTTTTGTTGTTGTTGTTGTTGTTTTGAGGTCACACTTAGTGATGCTTAGGTGTTACTTCTGGCTATGCATTTAGAAATCTATTCTGGCTTGAGGGACCATATGGGACACTGGGGATTGAACCCAGGTCCATCCTGGTTCAGCCGCATGCAAAGCAAATGCTCTATCACTGTGTTATCTCTCAGACTCCAACATATCCAAATTTTTAAATTCTATCATCTAAATAGGAACAAAAAACTAAATGTCAAAGTAATATAGGCTCTACTTCAGGTTAACAAACAAAATCAGTAAGAGTTCTCAACCTGCAACAAATAGCTTAGTTAATTTTCAGACAGACTTAATGATCTCATTGTGAGATATAATATTTTTCACAAATTTTATTTAGCTTAACTTATTTTAGTCTGTGCCTACCATGGGACCAGGTTTGGAAATGGGTGGGAGGGAATTCAGGGACAAAAATGGAAGGACGTTTACTCTGGTGATGGGATGGGTATTACAACATAGGATTGCAGAAACAAACATATTATTGACCAACTATGTAGGCCATCAAATTTAAATAAAAGAAAAATATATTTAGACTACAACATTATGAGAAAACTAAACTTGAACATAGTAGTCAAAATATTTTGTGACACTTTCAATTACATAAAAAATAAGTGTCACAGGAACAATGTGAAGATTAGTTATTATTGTGCTATTTAAAACTTCTTCACCCTTGAGTGTTTTGTGTTCTATTTATTCAATTTACTATACACACACACGCGCGCACGCATACACACACAGTGAGGTTAGATGACGGAGGCAGTAGAGCCTAGATTTTATAAATATAATATAACTAAAAATTAAAATTTTAATTAAAAATTAAAAATATAGAGAGAGATGTAATTTTGAAACCTAGAGACAGCTATTCCTAGAATGGATAGTCTTTAGAGAAAACAAATAAAAATAAAATACCATGCAAAATTTTGAAGGAGATTATGATATTAAGAATAATTTATTGCAAAATAATTATTTTAAAATTTTAGAACTGTAAAAAGAATAAAACATATTTATCTCTCTAAAATAAATAAATATAACATAATATATTATAAATAATGTAAATAAAACAATAATATAATATAATATAATGCAATATAATATAATAAAAATAGCATTATATGTTATATGATAGGTATAATATTTAATATGTTGTAATGATCTATTTGTAATTTTTCTTACTGAAGTCAGAGTAATACAACTGTGAGTATGGGGCTTTCCTTGCATGGGACAAACTCAAGTCCAATCTTTGGTACACAATATTGTCCTAAATTCTCTCCAGGAGTAATCTCTGAGTGTAGAATGCAGAGTCAATGTAAACCCTGAGCACTCCTGGCTGTGAACCCATCCCTGCAAAAAAAAATTTTCTTGTTTACATACCCTTCTTTACAAACCAGCTTTGCTAAATAAGGGAGAATACTAAACCAGCTGTCTGGTTTGTTCAGTACAATTCACTTACTATTATAATTGTTTATGCATATAAAATTAAGTTAGAAAACAAATAGTTTAAAACTAAACGTGTCTAATGTAAGCTTTCCCTTCTATGTAGAAGCTGTTTCTAAAATAGAACTTGAATCTTAGTTTCCTGCCAAAATTTTTGAAGTCATTACATAGTATATTGCATCTAGCTATTTCTCTTAAGTAAAGATGGTATTCTTTGTGCACTCTGTCACTTACATTTACATGGAACAGAATATAACTTACTTTCATAATGTTTGCCCTGAATCTTTTTAGGAGAAAAGAATGATTTACATAAGTGATAGTTATGTTCATTATCATCATAACTAGAAATAAAGTAAGCTCATATTGAGGTTTTTAATAATGAAGCATTCTGAAACTGTTAATTATTGAATATCAGAACTGAATGCGTCATTTTAATACATTTTATTAAAACATGCATATTTAGGTGCAGAGATAAACTGTGTGTGTGTGAACTGTGAACTATGAACTAAGAGCTAAAATCATCTGACAGGATCTATCTGATAGTACTTTTATTATAATTCCTTCTTTGACATCTAAGTGTTGCTCAAGACCTTATCTCTTTACCTTACACATTTCCCTGAGCAGTATCCCATGACTTGCTGCAGTGTCTTCTTTACAGAGTCATACCTCCCAGTGTGGCTTGTACGCCTAGTTTCTAATCTAGATTCCAAGCATGAATCACTCTTTGAGATGCATTTTCAAGGTGATGAGAACAAAGTCAGAGTCTGGGTTTTAGAGTCATCTCCTACCGACCTTTAGAACTTAATAACAATAGTCAAAACACAATTTTATTTTCTGAAAAGAAATTAAATACAGAACAGATTATGAATGTGAGTATAGAAGGAGGTGGAGGTAATTGTTCACGACTGAGAATGGGAACCCAAAATTCTAATAAGAAAAAAGTTTTTGTGTTCATCCGCTTTCTCTTTCTTAAAGCTGCAGATAAACTCCCAGAAACAAATTTGAATGCGGAGTGTAACCACAGAGCGCACTTTGCATTTTACTTTTGAATCGAAATATAAAACCACAAAGACTTTTCTTACAGAGCCTGATCATGGAGATATTGAAACAAAGAATGTGGGACATAGTGTCTTCCTGCAAAGCTCAAATTCTTGATACTTATCAGAACAGCAGCTTCAAAATGCTCTCTGTCCATGCTACCATAAGAGTCCTGTTTGTATATTCATGAGAGAGGGAAGAAAATAAAGGAAAGAAAGAAAGAGAGAAGAAAGAAAAGAAAGAGAGAAGAAAGAAAGAAAGAAAGAAAGAAAGAAAGAAAGAAAGAAAGAAAGAAAGAAAGAAAGAAAGAAAGAAAGAAAGAAAGAAAGAAAGAAAGAAAGAAAGAAAGAAAGAAAGAAAGAAAGAAAGAAAGAAAGAAAGAAAGAGAAAGAAAGAAGAAAGAAAGAAAGAAAGAAAGAAAGAAAGAAAGAAAGAAAGAAGAAAGAAAGAAAGAGAAAGAAAGAAAGAAGAAAGAAAGAAAGAAAGAAAGAAAGAAAGAAGGAAGGAAGGAAGGAAGGAAGGAAGGAAGGAAGGAAGGAAGGAAGGAAGGAAGGAAGGAAGGAAGGAAGGAAGGAAGGAAGGAAGGAAGGAAAAGAAAACTAAGAAAAGGAAGGAAGGAAAAGAAAAATAAGAAAAGGAAGAAAGGAAGGAAATCTAAGGACCAGGGATGCTAATCTATATAAATGCCATAAATAGAGCAAACACAGCTAATACCATGTCTTATTTAATTGAAGCCTTCCTTACTAAAGTGATAAAAGGTAATATGATCTATAAGACTAAAACCCTTTCACACACCACTATTCAAGTTAATCTTCCCTGTGGTTCAAGGAACAAAGAAATCTGTAATGGGGAAAACAGGGGTCCTGTTTTTTAGGTCTGAACTCTCCTCCTCTTGCTGGTCAAAGCAAAAGCCATTAATCTAATACTCTGCACTGCATTTGGAGTCACAGCATAGTAAAGCAATTGGTGGTCTGTCCAACTAGCTATTAAAAAACAAATAGTCTTTCTAGTCCTAGAATCTTCTCTTATAGACAGAGAAACTACAGATACAGCATTTGTCAAAAGTAATAACTGGGTTGGGAGAACTTTTATTGTGGACCACTGGCTAATCATGAATTTAAAGACTCATAGAAGTTATAATAATTTCAAAGGTGATTTTTCTCGCTTTTTTGAATGCATTCCAATTAGTATTATTTTGGTGTAGTGGACATATAGTCATTTCCACAGTAGTCATAATAAATGTATTACTAAATCACAGTAAGGACTTTGCCCTCATATCGATTTTATCACAATATACAAAATACAATTTGAGTACTCATGGCTTGAGATCTTCAAAATATTGGTATCATTCAAATTGTGAATTTAAAAAGCTCTTATCTACTGTTTATTTATTTATTTATTTATTTTGAATTATCCACTTTATGATCAGAGGATACTCCTAGTTTTGCACTTAGAAATTTCTCTTTGTGGTGCTCAGGGGACCATAGAGGATGCCAGGGATTCAACCATGGTTGCCAGCATACCAGGCAAGCACCCTACTAACTCTACTATCCTTCTGGTCCCTATCTACAATATTTAACCTTTAAATTTAAATGTCATTGTGTCCATTTGTTTATTTTGGGTCACACCCAGCAGTGCTCAGGGATTACCCTGGTTCTGTGCTCAAGATCACTCTGGGCACAGTCATTTTGCACACCAATACCAATCAAAAGCATTTTGGAGGAGTGGGTAATGTCAGTAGTGAGCAGGGTTTACTCCTAAATATACTCTCAAAGATCACTACTGGTAGATTCAAAGAACCATTTGGAACACTGCAGATAAAATACTGATTAGCCAAAGACAAGGGAAGTGCCCTACCCTCTGTACAATTGTCACCCTATAACCTAAAATCCAAAAACTATAATGAAAATGCTAAAGTAAAATAATTACAATATA
The DNA here is from genome assembly GCF_024139225.1 of Suncus etruscus. NCBI lineage: Eukaryota > Metazoa > Chordata > Mammalia > Eulipotyphla > Soricidae > Suncus > Suncus etruscus. Next base: position 90,647,401 of record NC_064860.1, on the reverse strand, counting down.
ATGATTTAGATATTTGTTTAAAATGTCTTTATATTGACTAAAAAATTTAAGTAGAGGCAACACATTTCCTAAGCAAAGCCTTATTTGTACATCTAGTTATTTATTTATTCTTTTGCTTGTCTTAGGTTTTTGTTCAAACCTAGGAGTACATGGGTTGCTCCTGACCTTTCACTCAGATTTTCCTGTAGGAAACCACTAAGAAATCACTGAGAACTCATTAAGGAGACCATATGAGATGCCAGGGATCAAACCTGGGCCTACTTCATGCAAAGTAAGTATCCTACCCACTTCAGCCCCTTGATGTTTAGGATGATGAAAAAAAATGCCAAAATCAGTCTTGGAAATTTCAGTTTCCATGTAGCTTATCAAAATCATGCTTCACACTAGTGAAATAATATATAAGTAAACTCAGATAAATAAAGCTGACAGTTAAAATTTAAAAAAAGTAAATAAATTATGGATATATATCAAATTAAACTTTTAGAAATTTTTTTCTACCTTATCATGAATGTGTATATCTGATTTACAATCGTGGTTGCTTTGGGCTGCATTGAAAATATATCACATTCTTTCCGTGATTTAAATATCAGGAGAGTAAAGGTAATTTTACAAATTATGTTATATGCAAAGTATGAAGATGGAAGCACAGGAACACAGAAATTTACAAGGCATCTGAAAAATAACAGACTAAAACTGAACATAATAGTAATGTTTATAAATTTAGAAATTGTTTCTAACAAAAATTTATGTTTATGAGATGATAAATGGCATTTTACTTGCCTTATTTTCTCTTCATTGTCTTAACTGATGGATTTCAAAGACAATATACTTTGTGTTGTACTGCTTAGTGTGAAGGAACTCTAAAAATCAGAAAAGTTAAAAATGGTATAGTTTTATACATATGTAAGTTTTTATGTATAATGGTATAGTTTATATATAAGTTAAATTTATTCCTATGCCATTATTCCATGATGAATCCAGTAAAAATTTTCTATGGTATAAATTCTATGATTTTACTGCATTCTCTCCAATAAACAGCATCTTTCACAGACATTACTTCATTATGTTAAGTGGATAAATGGCTTTTTTACTGCTGCCTAAGTGTAAGTTATTATTTATTAAGAGTTGATCCAAACCACCATTGACACATTCTTATTTGCCTATACAGAAAATTAGCTTAAGAAAGTTGGTGCGCTTTGAAAACAAATTAGAAAATATTCTTCCTGGGCATGATCTGCAGACAAAATATTTATATACATATTTTTATTAATATTATTTGGATATTTTACACGTAAATGTTGGAAGGCATGAAAACTAGTTGTTTGCTAGGTCTTATGGCTCTATTACAAGGATCATAAAATGTACTAGGTGTGGATTTTTTTTTTTTACTGAATTAAAAATTGTCAAACTTCACATATCTTCAATAGCCCCATCTAGTATAAAGTTTTGGGAATAACAGACATTTTAATATCTATATCATTTGTGGGGCCAGAGTGGTAGGGCCTCTGCCTTGCACGTGGCTGACCCAGGACGAACCAAGGTTCAATCCCCCTACTTCCCGTATGGTCCTCCAAGCCAGGGGCGATTTCTGAGTGCGTAGCCAGGAGTAACCTCTGAGCATCACTGAATGGAGCCCAAAAAAAAAAAACAAAAATAAAATAAAAACAGTATAAAAATATTTGTATCATTCATTTGTAAGGTATGTAATTAATTTCAGTTATAATTGTACTACTATCTACTATTAGCCTGACAATTCATATTATAAATGTTATCAGTATCTTTTTAATTGGGGTGAGTTTCACAAGCATTAGTCTGCAGATTTGGAGAAATACCCCTGGGAATTCTCCAAGAACAAAGTCAAGAGTATAGGATAAAATTATCCAAGGATGCAGGGCTTCTGGGGTCTTGTGGTACCAAGGATGCCACTGTACTGAGGACAGAAAGGGCCATACCATTGGTGTTCAAGGTCCTACTGAGCTACACCTGAGGATGCACTTATGAAGTTTTGTTATTGGATCTTCTTTTGCTGTACTATGATTTCTTAGAAACAATATTGTCCTAAAATCTAAAACAGTGACATATAAACACAAATTTGACCAAAATTTCCGAAGAATCTCATATTACTTGAAATATTCATAAATCTTCATTTTTGTATGATCTTCATTCAAAATGAAAACATTTCTTTAACTTTCTGAAACTGACCATTTTTTATTATATTCTTACAGATACTTTACACATATATTAAGCGATGGTAAACCTTAAAATAATACAGATTCAATGGACAGCTGTCATATTTTTGTCACAAATGGGGCAATGTACTACTGCACTTTTGTTGTTATTTTCAACATATTTTATAATTGAATGAAAAAAATCAGAGAGAAAAGCAAAGAGAGAGAAATCAACTTTTTTGACCTGATTGAGATGAGAGAAGGGAGGCAGCGATAGCTGAAGTTTAAAAAAATCCAAGGAGCTGGGGCGATAGCACAGTGGGTAGGGCATTTGCCTTGCTCATATCCAATCTGGTCTTAGTTCCCAGCATCCCATATGATCAACCCAAGCCTTCTGGGAATAATTTCTGAGCACCAAACCAGATATACTTATATTTAGACAACAGAGCATTTAAAGATAGATTTTTGTTTCTTTCTTTGTTTGTTTTTGTTTTGGGGTTACACCGCAGCGCTCAGGGATTGCTCCTGACTCTATGCTCAGAAATCGCTCCTGTCAGGCTCGGAGGACCATATGGGATGCTGGGATTCGAACCACCTTCCTTCTGCATGCAAGGCAAACACCCTACCTCCATGCTATCTCTCCGGCCAACAACAGAGCATTAAAACACATGCCCTTTAATTTTAATTCTAAAACAATAAAACTAGATCCTGCAACTTTAAATGGTGTTATATGTACAGTTTTTTCTATATGGTTTCTAACAATCCAATTTAATGAAAAGTAGAAAAATTCAATATCAATCTTCAATGCTTTATGTATTGTTATATTATTTGTTCTAATACAGTGTTTTTGGAAATTAAGATTCCTTTACTTGGTTTGAGAAACTAATAATCTGTCCTGATTTTATTTCCATATATGAAAAAGAGGTTTGTATCTGAACCAAATTCATAGAATTGTATACTGATTAAAAAATGTAAGTAAATCTCATATAGTATACATCAAGCCATAAATCCTGAACAGTTAGTTCCCAAGTAGTTCTAATAAGCTGGCACTCTTTCCTTATCTTGAAAAGATTTATAAGACAATACTCAAGAATTGCAAGAAACGAATATGAATATGGACTCTAATAGAGATAGTGTTGTTGTTGTTCTTGTTGTGGTTCTTGTTGTTGATGATGATGATGATGAAGATGGCTCCAAGCCCTGCCCCCACCACATCCACATAAGACCTGCCCAGATTTTTTTGAGACCCTGTAATCTCCAAGCAGAGTGCAGCATGGATCAAATATTTTTTTTCAGTTGTAAAGCAAGTTGTTTCCCTTTGTCTTCCTTCACAAGATCTTCACTGTCATTATTTTTGTCTACAGATTCTTGGCTTAAAATAACATTTAAAGTGAAGGCAAAATGTACTATTTAATAGAAGAATTTTTAAGAGCTTAAAATAAAAATATTGCATTTGAAAAATGCTTTGTGCTCTATCTCAGAAAGACATTTAAGGTATCAGTCTTCTATCGTATTTAATAGACTCCTAGAAAATGTTTTCTTTATTTTTTATGATTTCAGAAATAATAGTTTAAACATAGACTGAATTCCATTACAAATAATTATTTTATTGGTTTAATTTATTCTGTTGTTATGAAAAACATTTAAAGACACTTATTTAAATGTGACTGTGTATTCAGAATATACAAATGATTTTCAAAAATATTTCTCTCTTTCAAAGCTAACTTTATTGCTGTCTTACGTAACACAACTTTTTTCTCTGAATATGAACTCCTTGATTGTAACCTTCAGTAGTTATACATATAAAAGGTTTAAAATACCTTGAATATTAGGTATTTATTAGCATACTTTATATTTTATTTATAATATTCAATGCTCTACAAATAAGAGCTATTATATTGAAAGAAATTAGACTCTCAAAATAACTTAATTTAAATATCAACATAATTCTTTTGAATTTAGAGACAACTTTATTTCACAGGATACCAGAGCAAAGTTTAACACTATGGAGTAAATGTAGTAAGTTTGCTAAAACTCAAGAGTTAAGAACACTTGTTAAGTATAATATGAATAGAATTTATGAAAATCTTTCTCATTCAGCTATGACTTAAAATCTAAGTTTTGAATCAGAATGTTTTGTTATGGCTCCACTGATGCAAATTCCATGAGGTCTCTATGTTCACCTGTTAATAGAGGCAATATTCTTTGTAATGTTACATGTGCGTAACACAATATTTTTTCCAAAGGTATGCTGAAGACAATTATAATCATTATTTTAATAGAAAATGCTTTTATATTATATAAATGTCTTAAACTTTCTTATTATGTTGAGTCACTCATTTGAGTAGTAATGCTTTAAAGTTTGAGACATACTTGAGTAAAATCTTGACTGGAATTGTACTAATCAACTTAAAATGAGGAATAAACACAATAATGCTCAAGTACCATATTATACTGAAGATATGTAATAATCTATGAAAATGTACCTATTTCCCAAGTTCTGTGGATCAAAGAGTATTGGATTTAAGATTTGAGGATAGTCGATCATGATATATTTTGAGATGTCAATGCAGGAAAGAAGCAGTAGATTTAAAAAGCAGGGTAGTCAATAAGACAAATTTTTAATTACACATGCATTAGAATTTATTAAAACTTTACATCCGGGGCTGGAATAATAGCATAGTGGTTGAGTGTTTGCCTTGCTCACGGGCAACCTGGGAGGAACCCGGGATTGATTCCCAACATCCCATATGGTCCCCCAAGCCTGCCAGGAGTGATTTCTGAGAGCAGAGCCAGGAATAATCTGAGCGCTGCTGGGTGTGGCCCCCCCAAAAAACAAACAAACAAACAAACAAACAAAAAACACAAAGAACTTTAAATCAAAGTTCTGAGAGTTTCACAGGACACCAGAGAAAAGCTTTACACTATTTAGAAATTCTTAGGTCAAGAGAAAATCCAGGGCATCAAAATTTATTTGAATTTCACTCTACTATAGAGTTTACTTTTGTTCAGTATTGTACAGATGATAAACTATCACTGTAGGAAGAGAAGCAGTTCTAGAAAGCCACTAGGAGGACAGTTTACATTTTGTTTGCTTGTTTTGGTTTGGGGGCCACCCCCAGCATCACTCAGGGGTTACTCCTGGCTCTTCACTCAGAAATCGCTCCTAGCAGGCTTGGGGAACCATATGGGATGCCGGGATTGGATCAGATGCATGCAAGGCAAATGCCCTACCGCTGTACTATCTCTCTGACCCAGTTTACTAAATTTTTAACATGAATCAATATTTGTATGAATAATTAATAAAAAAACAGTATTATCTAGAACCACAATGTAATTGTGTCTGAATTTTATCCGTATTTGAGTGTTTAAGATGATTTCACTTGCTAATAACTCATTTTGAGGATGTGTATAAACCTACATCTTTTCTAGGTACAATCATGATAGCTGATATCAGCCAAGTAAATATTGTAAAATATCACCATTTTAATTTTTTGATTTATTGATTGATTTTATAACCATACATGGTGTGTACAGAGCATACTTTTGGTTCTGTGCTTAGGGATCATTCCTGGCAGTTGAAGGTAAAGCCAAACTCATTAACCCCTGTACTGTATGTATGAACACTTCTTTCATCTTCATTACATTTTCCATATTTTTAGAGTTATACATCATAAAATAACTGGAATCAAGCAAAAGTAGTAAAAATTAAGAATATATATTGGCTCATATTTATGAATATGTATACATGTGAGTATTGTATATATTAGCACAAAAAAATCAACTGTCAAAATGATGATTTTTGGTGTATGAGAAATTTATTTCCATTAATAATCATCACAGAGTTAGTAAGTTCTGTTAAGGATCAAAGCTTCTTTCAACCAAGTTTTGCGTCCTTGTATTCCATAAAGTTACATACAATAAATCAAAAACAGGACGTAGCAAGTTTAACAGATATCTCCTGAAATCATTTCCCATATTTACACACACATACACACACTCAAATAATAGCAGCTGAGTGGCTTTATTTTTCTGTGAATCAGGTTTATAATAGAATTATTTAACTTAAATCAATAAAAATGTATAAATTTTGTCCCTTAGAGCTACAGAAATCAAATAAACATGGGAAATCTTGAAAGATAAAATTAATTAAATCTAATTATATTGTATTGATAATTTTACTATAGGTTGTACCTTCTACTTTTTATAAAAATTCAGGAGTTTATAGTTGAGAAGCCATATAGGGTGAGGCATTTCATTATATTTTTTCATATTGTATTTTTCCCATGAGTTATATTCTATCTTCAGCACCACATGTGATCGCCTGATCACCTCCAAAAAAAATAATTCCTGAGCGCAGAGCCAGGTTTAAGCCCTGAGGAAAAGACGGTGTGCTTTTTTCCCTAAAAATTTAAGATCTCTCACAATTTGCTATATGGTTCTGTTTTAGTGAAATATGTTGATGCATTAAGTTCTCAAAGATTGCTTATTGTTTATGTAGTAGAGCATAATCATAAAGATGGGAAAATAATTACAATATAATTATGTTTTAGTTAATTTGTGATGAAAACAATTATTTAATCTCATACATTGTAACCCTGGTCATATATGAAATATGAAAATTACCTTTATAAGTCATAAATTAAGCTATTTTGGGAAACCATATATTTCATATTTTTAAAGAAAATGTTAAATGAAATCTTCACTGTGAAGTAAGCTATGGTATACTGACATTGATATGAATACAGTATCCAAATCTGACCTTTAATTCAATGCCCTAGATGGCTATAGATATATTTCATAGTAATTTATTGGAATTTTTTCTTTAAACATCTTTTGCAAAAGAAAAGCACTGCCATCTCTCATTTATTTGAACAGTATCTTTTTATTACAAAGAACAAAACTATTGAGGGTTTTTTTTCTAACTTCTCTGCTTTTGGGGAGCAAAATTCAGCAGTGCTCAGTATCACTCCCGGAAGTCTTGGGGCATGTGCTTAAGACTATAAAGATCAACCGAGATCAGCCACATGCAAGCAAAAGTCTTACCCTCTATACTATTACATTGGATTCATAAATTTACTGTTTTTATGTCATGAATACAAGTAGAAACATTTCACAAGTATGCCCTTTACTATACAAAGATTGTATCATGCATTTGTGTTTTACCATAATTACTGGTAATCATCCAGTAATCACCCAGTATGAGCTATGATACCAAATATTTTCCATGAGGATTTATTTTTTACTACTAGGTTTTTAGCATGAATGAGAAAACTCACAACTTTCAACTATTGCTGATATATATCTATCTTAATATTTATGTTTAGTTTCTTTGGGGAACTATGAAGAAATATAAAACACTGAAGCAAAAAGTAATTTTGATATCTTGTTTGTCTGATATCTTTCTTATGTTAGTATTGTAAAGACATCATGCATTTATATAGAGTAAGAAAAAAGTCTCCAGATTTCTTTTTTAGGAAGGCAAATTACTATTTCCTGGAAAGGTAAAATAGTTATTGGCTAAACATTTATTCATGAAACTATTTATGTAAGCAAATAACAACAGTGGACTAAAAAGTCCCACAACATGTAATACACATATACTACATATATGCTTATATATGTGTTATATATAGTATATTTATATATAAACAATAAATACAAGTTTGCAAGTACCCAGATTTCCTGCCTTTAAACTAATTCACAACAGGTGATAATAACATCAATAGAGTTAAGCAAACTGATGAAAGTCCAAAACTCAGTTGCATATCCTACTTTACAGTTTGGGAAATTTTATGCTAATATTTACTCCAACCAGAGACCCACTTTATTTACAGCAGGAACTAAAGTTTTGTGATGCAGGTTATCTGCCAGTAAGACTCTGCTCTCTATTGAATTGGTGGGTTCTTTAATCTTCAGCATGTGTTTTAGCATTTTTAAGTCTCCTTAATTTTAATTATCTAATTCTTAAGATCCATTTTTTGAGCAATATTATGTTCCATAAACAGATGCTCCTGGTATTATTCATCCAGTTTCTTCTGCAGTTTTATTCAGAAGAGATTCTCACACTCCCTCTGGTTGACTGCCATACCTCCTTGAGACATGATTTTTAAATGTTTTCATTTGTCATTAAGAGCTTTTCTCAGCCTAAATATACATGAAGCATTATTCTGTATCATTTACACTTCATGCTTTATGGCTTCCTTTAGATTTCTCAAATGCCTTTCAATAAATTTTAAAAGTTTACTGTAAGATAATACCTTCTTTTTATTGTGGATATATTAATTTGCTATCATTTATATTTTATTTTGATCCTCTTTGTTTTCTATGGCAAAAAAAATTTGAATCAGAAATAATCGGCATTTATATCATTTTCTGTATATAGAGTGTTTATCAAAAAAAAGACACTAGCTTTCTGATAAAAGCTAATAACCAGTGTTTCATTAGAAATCTTAGATTTTAAAAAGTAAAGAAGTGACATAACAAACTAAGGGCTTAGTGATAATTTCTAGAAAACTATCCTGTTGAAAAGTAGAAATAAGTCATTTTTCACTACAAAACAAATTTTCAATGCAATCACTAATAAATTAGTTCATGTATTTTCTCCACCACTACAGTGGTCATTAATGTCATTCAATAAGATTCTCCTCTAAACATTTATCATAGAAGCTGATTTGCCTATATGCTCTTCTAACATGCATAGGTTTTCCTTTAATTTTTATTTTATTCACTCATTGATTCACTGTGAATTACAAAGTTATAAAGGTGTCCATGCATGAGTTTCAGAAATTCAATATTCCAACACCAAGTTTCATAAGTGTTGACTTAACTTCAATTTACCCTTGTTTCCTTCATGTTACCTCAGCCTGATTCTATAGAAAATGTGCTTACAATACTATTAATGAAGCAGTAGTACTTCAAAAAGCATGTTCTGGAATAGGAATCGATTCTCAGGACAATGGAATAGAGTTAACAAAATACAGAGACAGACCCTCAGGTATGTGATCAGTTTAAACCTTTAATAAAGGCACAAAAATTTATCAAGTAGAGCAAGGATAAACACCCATCAAGTGGCTTTGGGGAAACCTGATCAGCCACATGCACAAAAATAAACTCAGCACCCCTTCCTAATGCCCTGCAAAGTCAAATACAAGTGTATTAAAGACCACAGTATCATGATCAGAATCCATAAGATTCTAGAAGAAAATATAAGCAATTTCTCCATAGCATTGAAGTTAGGAGCATCTTCAAGGTTGCAAAACCATTGGCCAAGTAATGGAAAAGAGGATAAAAAATTTACCTTTTTTTTATTACAGAAAAATATTTGATGAGGGTTGCAGATTGCATGTAGGGTGTGCCTCTTGCATATCGGCAAACTGGGTTTAATCCCTAGGCAACACATATGGTCCCCGAGCCCCCTTCAGGAGTGATCCCTTACCGTCAGAGTCACAAGTAAGCTCTGAGCATCACCAGGTATGTTTAGTCCAGAAATAAAAAGGTTAATTGTGATGAAAATTTAAGTTGAGGGGGCGGAGTGGTGACTCAGTGGTAGGGCATTTGCCTTGCACACAGTTGAACTCAAGACGGACAGTCATCAGTCCCCTGGCGTCCATATGGTCCTTAGAGTTCAGAAGCGATTTCTGACTGCATAGCCAAGGAGTAACCCCTGAGCTGTCACCGGGTGTGGCCCAAAAACCAAACACCCCCCAAAAAAGTGAAGTAAAACAAAATGGAGTCAAAGTTGTTAAAGAATGGAGCCAAATGAATAGTAAAAGCATTTTTCTTGCATGCAGTCTATCTTAAGTTTGTCCTTATTACTGCATATAGTTCCAAGCCTCATAAAACAAAACATGAACTAAGAGCCAGGACTAATCCCCAAAAAGGGTGATCCAAAAAACAATGTATATATACTCAAAAACAAACAAACAAAAAGAAAGTGTTTAAAGAAGTGTAATGATTTATAAATAAATAATAAATATTTTATTAGCACTCTTTCTTTTCTTTTCTTTCCCTTCCTTCCTTCTTCCTTCCTTCCTTCTTCCTTCCTTCTTCCTTCCTTCCTTCTTCCTTCCTTCCTTCCTTCCTTCCTTCCTTCCTTCCTTCCTTTCTTTCTTTCTTTCTTTCTTTCTTTCTTTCTTTCTCTCTCTTTCTTTCTCTCTCTCTCTTTCTTTCTTTCTTTCTTTCTTTCTCTCTCGTTCTTTCTCTCTCTCTTTCTTTCTCTCTCTATTTCTCTCTCTTTCTTTCTCTCTCTCTTTCTTTCTTTCTTTCTTTCTTTCTTTCTTCCTTCCTTCCTTCCTTCCTTCCTTCCTTCCTTCCTTCCTTCCTTCTTTCTTTCTTTCTTTCTTTCTTTCTTTCTTCTTTCTTTCTTTCTTTCTTCTTTCTTCTTTCTTTCTTTCTTTCTTTCTTTCTTTCTTTCTTTCTTTCTTTCTTTCTTTCTTTCTTTTTCTTTCATTCTTTCCTTTCTTTTCTTCCTTCCTTCCCTCCACTTTCTTTTTTTCTTTCTGATTTTTGGGACATACCCAGTAATGCTCATGGATTACTCCTGCTCTGTGCTCAGAAATTGCTCCTGGCTTGGGGGGACAATATGGGATGCTAGGATTCGAACCTGTGTCAGGTCTTGGGTCAGCTATGTGCAAATGCCCTACCGTTGCTCAGGACAGTCTTTCATTATTATTTATGTTTATTAATAATGTATTCTTATTAAATGTTTATTAATAAATATTTGTTATTTGTATTTAAGAATGAGGGAAATGAAAACAATAATTATGTGAACATTTTGGTCATTCTAATTCTAAACACAATGCCAGGCATCGTAAATTAGAAGTGATTCTTTCTTGAGAAAACATTTACACATGTTAAAGTCGGATTTTAAAGTATTACAGCATTCAGATGATCTAAAGTTTGAGTAATTTTCTTCATAATTATTATTTTTTTAAATACATAGAGGTGGGCCCGAGAGATAGCACAGCGGCGTTTGCCTTGCAAGCAGCCAATCTAGGACCAAAGGTGGTTGGTTCGAATCCCGGTGTCCCATATGGTCCCCCGTAGCCTGCCAGGAGCTATTTCTGAGCAGACAGCCAGGAGTAACCCCTGAGCAACTGCCGGGTGTGGTCCAAAAACTAAAAAAAGAAAAAAATAGAGTGATCAAAATAATCTGAACTATAATAAATCAGTAAGAATTATTTACAGAAGATAAGGATCCTGTCAGAATTATTTACTTTAAATTATTGTTATTTATCATTTGTTCTAGGAACTCTGGCCTTTAAAAATAAAGTCAGATTGCTCTTTCAAGAAATGACCATAAAATGTTAAAGATTCAACTTGTATACATAATTTTTCAGATGATAAATGTCTTACAAGTTAAAATTATTACTGACTTTTCTCTTCTGGAGAAGCCGATGTTCTCACTTGAATACATCTCTCTCTCTCTCTCTTGTCCTCTACTCATATTTCTCTAACTTTCTTTTTTTTTTTTTTTTTTGGTTTTTCGGGCCACACCCGTTAGATGCTCAGGGGTTACTTCTGGCTACGTGCTCAGAAATTGCCCCAGGCTTGGGGGGACCATATGGGACACTGGGGGATCGAACCGTGGTCCTTTCCTTGGCTAGCGCTTGCAAGGCAGACACCTTACCTCTAGCGCCACCTACTCGCCGGCCCCCTCTAACTTCTTTAATGAAATCTATTTTGCTTCACTGTTTCACTTTCTTCTGAAATTCTTTTCTTCAAAATAAGGCAATGGAGCTGAAGTGCCTCTGTCATAATTAGGAGTCGCCTTCTTTTCCCTGCAAAGAGCAATTCATAGTCTAGGGCTAAGTTAATGACACCTTGATAATTCTGTTGGTGGATACCAGTTCCTAAACCTTGCAGAACAATATGGCTTCAGAAACTACTGGATACTTCATTAGAATGGTAAAAATTTCTGTACTGCAGCATAGGATTCTCATAGCTGACACTACCCTTCTTGACCCAAGCCAGACATTATCCATAGGGTGATCAGGTGAATCAAACAATGGAAGCACCATTTTCTCAATCCCCTATTTGATTTCCATTTTATCAAAGTCACCTGCACTAATAATTGTTAAGTCAGGCAGGAGAAAAGTAAAGGAATTTTATGAAGAAATATTCTGGAGACTGAAAAGTAACTCTGTGAAAAGCTGATATATATGCTCTGTTGGGGAAATATTTATATGTTGAACAAATTATTTTGTCCAACATGTTTATGTTAAATTACACTTTTAGGCCGAGTATACTTTTGTGCTTTCTATTATCCCTCTATTCACAGGGTATGTGGGATCTCTAGTAGAACTAGGATATTAATTAAGCTGGGACATATGCTTATCTCTAGGAGAATAAGGCAGACAGCGAAGTGAGAGAAGATATAAGCTTCTAGTCAGCAAGGCAAATCAGCTCTCCACAGACCCAGTCACTGCTTTGCAAAGTCACAGTTTCTGGGACTTATCTAGACATGTTGAGAGGCAGGTGTTGAGAGAAAAATCTGCATCTCGCTATAAGTACAAGGCAATGAAGAAGTTCAATTAAAACTTTCATAGCAAGATTGGGGTAGGCCCTCCCCATGAGGAAGGAATGAACTTAAGGACTTTAGCTAGGTATGTATGTAACAGTACTTGTCTGGAAGCCATAATGCTCCTCCAGTGACCCTAAAGTTGAGGGCAGAAATCATTGACATTATATATATATATATATATATATATATATATGTGGGTGTGTGTGTGTGTGTGTGTGTGTGTGTGTGTGTGTGTGTATGCATGTATGTATATATATATATATATCAAATGAAACATGCATCAGAATGGACTGAAAAATTTAAAATCCATGTAAAAAATAAAAATAGCCTGTTTTTAGTATTTTTCTCATTTCATAGACTTCTGTTACTAAGAATATGGAAGTATGAAAAGTTAGAATTCAATTAATAAATAAACCTCTTTAGGGTGATTTGGAAAGACTGGTGGCACTAATGATTCATGAATTAGTAAAAAAAATATCTAAAAAGGGCAAGAGGACAAGTAACTGAAAGCTGTATTTGTGTGCTAATAATGAACAGAGAATCTATGACTCCTCTCCTGACACAACCTGTTTACTATCACATAAAGGAGATTACCAGGAGAGATTGGCTGTTTAATTTCACACAAATGCCTAAATATTTAGGGTATGATTTTTTTTTTGCCACAACAAGTGGGGCTCAGGAGTTATTCCTGGCTCTGAGCTCAGAAATCATTCTTAGCTCTGGGAATCATATGTGATACTGGGGATCAAACCGGCATCCGTCTTAGGTAAGCCACATGCATAGAAAACACCTTATCACTGTGCTACTTTCCAGCCCCTATGGTATAAATATTTTTTTATTTTTTAATATAATTTTTATTTTGATCACAGTGGTTTACATATTGTTGACAATAATATTATAGGTACATATTTACTGGTTCTTTTTTTTGGTTTTTGGTTTTTTTGGAGCCACACCCAGTGATGCTCAGGGTTACTTCTAGGTTATGTACTCAGAAATTGTTCCTGGCTTGGGGGACCATATGGAATGCAATCCTAGGTTAGTAGCTTCATGACAGTCAACATCTCCTTTCCGTTGATGGTGCTTAAACTTCTAGTCTCTTTGGGGCTGTGGACTCTGCCAGTTGCTCCTCCAGACTATCAGTAAAAATATGATGATTAAAATTAAAAGAAAGACTACTAGAGTTATTTTAGTGGATTTAGACTAGCTGTATCATCCATGTAGATCATTGCCAGAAAGAACTTTTAATTTATGAGAAAAGTATCAAATATTTCTTGTTACAAAGGCTATATATTAAGAGAAATCTTTCCTTGATTAAGCAAGTGTTTTATACGTAGCTCCTAGAACACCGTGTGTCATTATAAATTTCGGGAGCTCCACAAAGCTGAGTAAAATCCCAATCTCATTTTAAACAAGCTTTGGCTTGTAAGTCTTTTAATTCTTCCCCTAGAAGAACCACTAGTTGTGGTAGATCTGTAATTTGCATATATTTTTACCATCAAATGTTTGATTATGTCATAATAAACTAGAATTTCTGTACTAACTCTATCAACAAAACAGACAGTTTGAACATCCTGGTGGAGGGCGGCTTCAACAATAGCAGTTGCCTCTTGATTTCCAAAGTGAGCATTAGTATAAAACTTCGAGAATTGGGGGTATTTTGTCTAACAAAATTCAAAATATACATTAAGAGAGAGTGCTGCTATGCCCTGGGAAGTTTAACTGGCATCCATGTAACCCCTCTTAGAGTTTTAGTTAAGTAAAGGGAATCTATAGTTCTCCACAAGAGTTACAGACCTTTTGTTAGATGTGAATATTAGAATGTAAATTTAGAAGTAACTGCTGTTTCACTTAGATATATGGACTGCCATGACAGGCTTAAACTACAGGGAACAGTGACTAGGCCCAGAAAAACAGATCATTCCAGGATCTTTATAGACATATACCTGAATGGTCATAAACTAAGAAATGCAGGAAACAATCTAATTGCACCTGGGGACTAGCACCCAGGAACCTGCAGACCTGCTCAAATGGAATGCAGGCAATGAATCTATTTAGTGTCACCTGAATTCCTACCCCCACCTCTTGACCATTATTCTATTTACATTCTGCTTACAAACACCATAAAAGTCCTTATTAGGTCAAAGCAATCACCTAGTGCCCTATAAGAGATGATATAATGTGTAGCCAATCCCAGCAACAGTCACCTAGCCCATTCTGAAATTCTTCAAAATGTGTGTAAAAATAAGAATGTAAGTTGGGCCATGGTCACCACTTGTGAGAGGTATGGTCCCAGTATGCTGGTATTTAAAAATAAGCGCTTTTGCCTCTTTTGTTGTTGTTGTTGTTTGTTTGTTTTGTTTTTTTGGGAGCCACGGTGATGCTTAGGCGTTACACCTGGCTATGCCCTCAGAAATCTCTCCTGGCTTGGGGGAACCATATGAGACACCAGAGGATAAAACCGTGGTTCATCCTGGGTCAGCAGTGTGCAAGGCAAATTCACTCCGTCTCCTCATTTTTGCCTTTTTGCGTTACTGGTTGGTCCCCTTGTTGTCTTTGTGGAAAAGATAGTGAGTCTGGGACTAGCGCTTTCTCTCTATCAACTATCACTTTTTCTATCAAAATGACATATGGTCTGCTACAGAGGTGGGGTCAGGATGTACACACTCTGATCCCTGCTGGTTTCTGCTGGGAGTCAGAGGGGCGCAGAAGCCATCTTGGGCCATGTGGTTTCCAGCTGCCTGAGACTGGATTTCATCAGCGCTCTTGTCAGTGATCCTGCCTGCTTCAGAGGTGGGTCTGGACATACACACACACTGATTCTTGCTGGTTTCTGTTGGGTGTCAGAAGGACGCAGTGGGCCATGGTGTTTCCAGCAGCCTGAGATTGGATTTCATCAGCGTTCCTGCCTGCGATCCAGCCTGTTTCAGAGGTGGGTCCGGATGTACACACACTGACTCTTGCTGGTTTCTGCTGGGTGTCAGAAGGGTGCAGAAGCCATCTTGGGTCATTTTCAGCTGCCTGAAACTGGATTTCATTACAGAGAGTTCTTGGCTGACTCCGCCCTCCTGCTGTGTCTTGGATGACCCTGACTGGAAGGGAACTCTTTGCTTTGCTTGTCTGTCTTTCCTGAATACTTGAAGCTCTCCTCAGAGGCCTAGGAAGTGCACCCCCAAAAAACTGTCATCTAGAGGCTGCAGAAGAGCGCAACCGCTCTGCTCCAGTGCCACACACTATTTCTAACCAATGAACCCCAGAAAAACTCGCAGAAAAAAAATCACACTACAAGTGTGACAATGGGGAAACCTCGCAGGCAAACACCATGCAGAGAGAATGAAGAAAGGATTGTGGATGATAATCATATACTGCTCTTCACCTGGTTATTTCTCTGTGCACATGATCTCTCTCTCTCTCTCTCTCTCTCTCTCTCTCTCTCTCTCCTCCCTCCCTCTCTCTCTCTCTTACACACACACACACACACACACAACACACACACACACACTGTGTTTCTTATATGTCCTATTTTTATAAGTATACAGTGAAAACTACCCTAATAAAAGCATTTGGGGTATCTGGCAGTGGTTAGGGCTTACTTCTGGGTCTGTGCTTAACATTCTCTTTGGGTAATGCTCAGGAACCAGATAGGGTCCAGGGTGATGAATTTAGATCTAATCACCTTATTTTAACACGGCCATCTATTTGTTTTTTTCTTCACCCCTCTCCACTTTTCTAATATTGTTGCTGCCATGACTGGAGCTGACACACAGGCATAGTTCTGGTGCATCCATACTTACCTACAGTGTTGCTGTTTGTGATGTGTTCCACACCTGCGTTACAATCTTCTAATTGTGGTGTTCACAATCAAACTACTTGTAGTAGTACTAGGGCTTGTAGGGGAGCTCACACAGTGATCCTTGGAGATCCCATTCCAGGACATGGCAAACATACATCATTAAAATAATAATAATAAAATCATCACCAGGGCCAAAGCGGAAGGTAGCACAGCGGTAGAACGTCTGCTTTGTATGCAGCTGAGCCAGAATGGACAAGGGTTTAATCCCTAGCATCCCATATGATTCCCCTAGCCAGAAGCGATTTCATAGAGCCAGGAGTAACCCCTAAGTACTGCCGGGTATGGCCCCCCCCAAAAATAAATAATAAAATAAAAATAAAATTATGGATCACCAACAGTGACACACCATTTTTGTATGTGGCTCTTGCTGTGATCCTCCTGAAGCCAAATAATTTGTTGTGTTGGGATTCCCACAAGGCAGAACTACCAGAACCAAGTTCACATGTGCAGCCAAAATTGGGGTACCAAAGTTTCAACTTCACACTTATAAGGCAGATGTTTTTAGGCTCTAGTTAAATGCCTCATTCAAATGAAGTGAATGAAGGTTTTGGGACTTGAACAAATAAATTGATGGAAGCACAAACCAGCCCATAAAATTCAGGAAAAAGAGATGGGAGAGATAACTCAACAAGCAGTAGTATATTCTTTGTAAATGGGTGGCTGGAGTTTGATCCTCCATACTACATATGGTTCCCTGAACACTTTCAAGATTGATTTTAGAGCACTGATACAGGAGCTACTACTGGGCACTATTCAGAGTGGTTCAAAAAACAAACAAACAAAAAAAATCAAGAGGATAAAAATGAAAGTATGAAAGGAATAAGAGAAGGAATAAGACACTGAAACCATACCCAAACCATACTTAATGTCCTTCCCAGTCTAATTTTGTGATGATGTGATTCTTTCTCCTCTTCACTCTCCTTTACAGAGCTTTTATTTCTTTCTCTTTTTTTTTTATCCTGTGTTACTTCTGGCTCACTACTCAGCAATCACTTCATGAAACCATATATAATGCCAGGAAAAAGATTCCAGAAAAGACACTAACAAGGCAAATACCCTATCTTCAGTGTTATTTCTCTGACCTTCTATAGATCTTGGAAGAAGAAAAACCTTGGCCTGTTCTTCTAACACTGAATGTTGAAGCTAGGAGACAAATAGAAGACAGTAAGCTAGAATTGAGACAAGTTCACATTGAGACACAAAAACTAGCTTTTTCTTCAGCATTTAGCCTTTCTGTAGAACATACCATGGAGAAGCTTCTTTCCTCTTACTCTTTAATTCGCATCAGTTCCAGAAATCAATGATAGGAATTGACTATTCCAAGAATTCTATGCATATAGATACAAATTGTATATGCTAACCACAGTCATATGTTTCTATCAGTGAAACCCTTAAGACAAATTTCACTCATTATTTTTTAGCAAAAGCCATTCAGAAACTATATTGATTTAAATTCAATTTGTCAAAATGTTGAAAAATTGTGCTAGCAGATAGTGGTAAAGTCATTAGTTAAATATTGCAGGTTAAAGATGTTTAGGATATGCTTTGGTCACTTGTGAATTTCTCAACTTTAAGATAGAAAAATAATTTCTTTGAAAAAGTTTGCCATATATTTTTATCCTGTAAAAGTCATACTAAGTGAAATAGAAAGGTTAAAGCATTTCAAAATTACCAGTAACCATTTCTGTGAAATTTTTTGAAGTTTTCTGTACAAGAATGTACTAGCCTTTCAAAAAATTCATATATAAAATCCATAGCTCTTAAGATATAAATAATATATATGTCTGCATACATATCGTTATTTTTCAAATTTTAATAATAAAAACTCTGGTAGCATAATTACACAGGAACATAATAGGTTATCCACACAGGTTAATTGTTTTATTTCCAAGTAATATTTTGTGTCACTGTCTAATTATACATATATTTGTTTTTATTTTGAGCTTAATACATATACTGTATTAAGTTTTACACATATTCGAATGTGAGACAGAATTCCTATTCTTACGGTACTTATACATGATTTAGCTGAAACAAGCTAAACATCTGTTATTGGAAGTCACTATATATTAATTTAACAATATTACTTCTTTCACACCTCAGAAAAACTCTGCAGAGATTTTATTATGAGCTTTTTTATCTATTGCCAAATAAAATTTAAATTAAATAATCAAATATTTCTAGATTCTCTTAGTTTCCAGTTGCCATAGTTTTTGTTATCCATTTGTTATTCATTCCTGAATTTTTCATACATTCTTAAGTTATTATCTTACCAATTTTTTCTTATAGTAAGAAGCACTGGAATCTTGATGTAGACACAGTTTGTTATCATATTTCCCATCTACATTTTTTTCATAAATATTTACAATAAATATTAAAATAGAACATAATTATGGCCTGTATTAAGTCCCCCTATTATGGATTAATATTTATGTTCCCACAATTTTATATAGTAAAAAAACTTCATTGGAATAGAATTTGGGAGATAAGCTCTTAGGTAGTAAATAGATCGGACACAGCAAGTGAGTGAGTGAGTAAGAACTGGCTGTTGGGTGTTTGCCAGGCAGAGTTGCTGATCCCTCCACCTGTGGAGACTCTGCCCTGCCGTGTTCTGATGACCCTGAGGGACTTGAAGGGAACTCTTTTCTGTGTTTCTTTGTCTTTTCCTGAATTCTTGAAGCTCTCCTGAAAGGCCTGGGAAGCAAACCCTGAAAAAACTGCGTTCTGAAGCTGCACAGCGAGCATCACCTAGAGGGCCCAGAAGAGCGTGGCCATGCCATTTCGCTTCGCGGCTGCACACTCTTTCTAACCAATGAACCCCATCTCAACACGGAGAAAAAAAATCACACTACAAGTTTGACAATGGGGAAACCTCGCAGCAAACACCATGCACAGAGAATGGATACAATAGCTCGAAATGACCCAAAAAAATTTCAACCATCTGATTAACCTCTTGGATAAGAAATTTAGAATAGAAATATAGAGGATGTTCGAAGAAATCAAAGAAACCATAGATCGATCTGAACAGAATACAAAAACAGAAATCAGAAAACTCCAAACTGAAATAACAGATCTGAAAAACACGGTAGCTCAAATGAAAAACTCAGTGGATAGCCTCTATAGCAGGTTAACAGGAAGCTGAGGGACAGAATCAATGTGCTGGGAAGATGAGATGCAGAAAAACACAACACAACAGAAGAAATTGGAAAAGTACCTTAAGACAAACGATCAGGCAATGGAAAAAGTACTCAAGGAATGTGAACAGGTGAAAATAGAAGTCTTTGATAAACTCAACAGAAACAACATGAGAATCATTGGAGTACAGAGGCCCAGGAAGAATCAACTGTCAAAGACATCATCAACGAGATACTCCCAGAGTTAAAGACTACATGCAATCAAATCCTGCATACCCAAAGAGTACCAGTACCCTAGGGGTTATTGGAGGACAAACAATAAGAGCAGGAGTTGGTCAAAGAGCAATGATTTTTTTTTTTGCCTGTGCTTTAGTAACTGCAAGTCAGTGCCAGAAATATTTACTATCAATGAATTAGTTGGTACCATTCTTGAAAATTATGAGACACAGATAGCATAATGGGTAGGGTGTTTGCCTTTTATGCTACACACAAGGATCCGATCTCCAGCATTCTATATGGTCCTCTAAGCCTGTCAGTAGACTCTTCTGAGCCCAGAGCTACGAATAATCTCTGAGTGCATTGGGTGTGACCTCCAAAAACAAAACAAAACCACACACAGATACACAGACAAGCAGCCTGCGCACGCGTGCGCTAGCACACACACACACACACACACACACACACACACACACACACACACACTGGTCTGTATGATATTCACTTTAACAATTTCTTCTAGTAAATAAGAATAAGCATATATATGCAAATCAATTACTTTAACATGATGATTTCATTAATGCTTTTTAGCTTCTGTAGGGTGCAACTTCTTCCATGGTCTTTTAATGCTATATTTGCTCAACTTTGATCACATACTGGCTGTCACTAAAATTGATCACCTTTAAAAAATGTTAAATAAATTTTAATCCACATTAGGTATACTCAAATAGGTGGGGGCCAAAAGTTTCTCTCCTAATAATTCCTGATAGTTTATGATTTTTAAGTAATCAAACTGGAGTTGTACTTTTTATAGCACAATTTCTATTCTACTCCTTAAAAGGTCAAGATACTGAATTGAATACTCCTGCATTTTTATCAGAAGCTAGGCAAAATCTTGCATGAGTCTGTTTTTTTTTTAATTCTGGAATAACAATTGAAGGGCTTAATCATCAGTTTGCCTATGCCATGGATAGACAGAAGCTTTAGAAACTGAGGAACTTGAGGGTGCCTTATCAGCGTTTTTTTTTTTTTTTAATTTTTATTGTGGTCAAAGTGAATTACAATTTTTTCCACAGTAATATTTGAGGGCACGTATGACAATGAACGAGGGGCATTCCAACCACCAGTGTTTTCCTCCCTCCACCCCTGTTCCCCAGCATGCATCCCACATCCTCCCTCCTTTACCCCCATAATGCTAGTGCAATGGGTTCCCCTCTTGTACAACTTGTTATAGATTGGGTATTGATTCTGTTTTTAAGGCCAGGCGCAAGAAAAGATTGACAAATGGCTGCATAAAGTTCCTTGAGCCAAACCGTCCAGTGGTATCTGGCTATTGGTCTTTAATGATTTAACAAATAACAATTTTTAAAAAAAGATTATTAATATCTATAGAGGTCAAACATACACTTTAAACAACAATAATCATGACTAGCTTGATTCTTTAAGTTCTATATGGAAAATCTTGGTTTTCTGTACTTATTTGACCAAGTTTTCTGAATGCTACAGCTGTGTTATTCATTCCGTAACAAAACTATAATCTGGAATACTATATAAAATATATTAACACTTTAAGACAAAATTTTTATAAACATCTCTATTCATTACCTACCTTACTTAAAATTCAGTTCTGTAGCCTTTATATGCTCACATATCATAGATTTAACCCCTTATTAAATTTAGGAGAACTTGATTTCTCAAAAGAATTGAAAACAAGTTGCTGATTTTTTATTTTAAACTCCATATTTTATTTTAAATAGAAATTAAAGTAAGATGAAGATTTCCTAGGAGTTTACATATCAAAGTGATCCTTAACCCTATTTTTTTTTTCGATCTATGTGATGGAAGATTCATTAGCACAAGAAGACTTTCTTTTTTTTTTTTTTTTGTGGGTTTTTGGGTCACACCCGGCAGTGCTCAGGGGTTATTCCTGGCTTCACACGCTCAGAAATTGCTCCTGGCAGGCACGGGGGGACCATATGGGACACCGGGATTCGAACTGATGACCTCCTGCATGAAAGGCAAACACCTTACCTCCATGCCATCTCTCCGGCCCCACAACAAGAAGACTTTCAAGGTAGCAGCTGGCTTTCTTTGATCCTTCACTGGAGACTGAACTTCAGTAGATAGTGAACATCTTGGTTTCTTAGATTTAGTACCAAAATACTTAGTAAATAATTTGGGGCCAAATATCCTAATAATATCATGCAAAAGCAAAGAAATATAGACATTTAAACATTGAAGTTTTTCAGTTCTTACTATAAATTTATATAGTGAAAGAAAACATTTAAGCTATTAGAATTTATATAAACTCAGAACCCCTTGCTTTAATTTTATTTTGTACAGATGTCCCAGAGTTAACTGAAATTATACTTCTATTTGTAAAACAACCTAATTTCTAACTGAAATTGGTTTAGGCCTCCAAGGCAAAGTCCTATAGCTAAACTTAATTTATCTTTGACTCAGTTCTGCAGCTCTTTCTACAGTACAGATTCTGATGCTCAAAAATGTCATGTGTTGAGGGCCTGATACACTGTGGGTAGGCCTTTAACTTACATATGACCAACCAGGGTTTGATTCCTGGCATCGCATATGGTCCTCAGAGCCTGCCAGTAGTGATTTATGAAAACAAAGCCCTGAGTAAGCCCTGAGTGCCACTGGGAATGCCTCCCAAAACAAAACATAACAAAACAAGCAAACAACAAACAAACAAAGATTTATTCTAATTTGGGTCCGAAATTATAGCATAGTTGTAGGATGTTTGTCTTTTATGCAGTTGACTAAGAACAGACCCATGTAATATCCCCAGTATCCCATATGGTCCCTAAGCCTGTCAGGAGAGATTTCAAAGTGCAGAGCCAGGAGTAACCCCCGAGCTCTGCTGGGTGTAGCCCACCCACCCCCTAAAAGGAAAAAAAACAATTTCAGGTGTCAACACTTTTTATATTTCCCAATAGAATATTTACGTAAAAAATTCTAATTTATATTCACAGTAGCCAGAATAGAAAAATTTCAGCTACTTTTGATATAGCAAAGTTATGGTAAATAAGTAAAGTACATAGAATTTTCTTTCACCCATTTGATGCTCAGAAGTTACTCCTGAGCATCAGAAATTGCCCCTGGCTTGGGGGGACCATATGGGACACCAGGGGATCGAACCACAGTCCTTCCTTGGCTAGCGCTTGCAAGGCAGACACCTTATCTCTAGCGCCACGTCAGCCCCAGAGTACCTAGAATTTTAAAAATTATTTGTTTACATATCATTGATCTCTAGTGAGTATCTGTTTACTCCTTTGTTCACTGACTTGACAGGTCTGTACCTCTGAAAATGTATTTCTGAAATACACATGGCTTTAATATGCCATCACAACAGATAGATTAAATGACTATAAACATAGTAGTGAACACCACACATATACACATAAACACAGGTACAGTTTGCTCTAGCTGGTATTCTACCTATATAGTGTGGTACGAAGGAAACTGATGTGGGGCTGAGAAAAGAAAGAATATTTCCCACGGCAAAGTTATCCCAGTTGGCAAATTGAAACTTTGTGCCATGTTTTTCAAACTGATACATTGGACTCTGATCCCAACATGATTGCCTGGAAATGGGTCAAAGTGATCCATTGGTGTAAAGCCAGCAATTATGGCCTACTATTTGTAAATCAAAACAATGAGATGTTACCATTATCAGTTTTTCTGCTCTGAGGGAGGGAATTAATATTTTCTTTTTTGTCAAAATTGAATGGTGTCATTTATTTAAATTTTATTCATTTTTAAATTTTATTTTATTAAAACAACTAAATCTACAAAGAACTTTATAGTTGAATTTCAGATATACAGTGAGTCAGGGCCATTCCCACCACCTGTGTTAACCTCTCTCCACCAATGAACCTAGAATACATCCTATACCACCACCCTTTGACCTCTGGTCTTCCAGTAATGCAGACCCATTTAAGTTTACCGTATTTTCCGGCGTATAAGAAGACCCCCTAATTTTGCAGTTAAAACATATGTTTAGGCCTATATTCGCTCTATCAGACAGAACTTTCCTGTGCTGCATGTGTTCCTGTGCTCATGTACCACAGTGAGCCAATCACAACAAGCAAAGGTTCAAAGGTTCTATTGTAATAGACTTCCTGTCTTACTCTGGCTGATCTGAGCAGGCTTTTTACAGTGTAGATTCAGGCACAGAACATTGTCTAATTTGCATGCATCAAAAGCCTGCTTGGATTGACTGAGTTAGAGAGGCGGTCTGAGCAACCTTGCAGTGATTGGTGCAGGATCGAGTTGGAAAATTCGTTTTGTGGAAATATTCAGACAATTTTCGTTTAGCGGCATATTGAAACATTTTTCGGGATATACTCGGCATATAAGACGACCCCCGATTTTCAGTTGACTTTTTTTTGTTTCAAAAGTCGTCTTCAACGCCAGAAAATACAGTAGATTGTTAAATTTTAGGTCCCTTGATCTAAAGCCTTTGGCTTGGATATTAGTTCTGTCCTTACTTTTTTCCTCACTAATGCATATGAAACCACTTGGCCCCCTGGTCCCCAGCTCGCTTTCTTTCTTTCTTTCTTTCTTTCTTTCTTTCTTTCTTTCTTTCTTTCTTTCATCTTTCTTTCCTTTCTTTCTTTCTTTCTTCTTTCTTTCTTTCTCTTTCTTTCTTTCTTTCTTTCTTCTTTCTTTCTTTCTTTCTTTCTTTCTTTCTTTCCTTTCTTTCCTTTCTTTCTTTCTTCTTTCTTTCTTTCTCTTTCTTTCTTTCTTCTCTTCTTTCTTTCTTCTCTTCCTTCTTCCTTCCTTCCTTCCTTCCTTCCTTCCTTCCTTCCTTCCTTCCTTCCTTCCTTCCTTCCTACCTTCCTTCCTTCCTTCCTTCCTTCCTTCCTTCCTCCTTTCTTTTCTTTCTTCTTTCGTTTCTTTCTTTCTTTCTTTCTTTCTTTCTTTCTTTCTTTCTTTCTTTCTTTCTTTCTTTCTTATGTCTTTCTTTCTTTATGTCTTCCTTTCTTTATGTCTTCTTATTCTTTGGAAAAGTGCAGAAACATGTAGTAAAACAAAGTAATCCATGTCCCAAGGTTTTAAAAAAGGGCAGGAATCACTATTTAAATGATGAGAAATAAAAAAAAAAATTAAATTAAAGGGGGAAGAGGGTATATGTGGCAGGGTATTTTTGTTTGTTTGTTTGTATAGGCACAACAAAAGATGGAGAAAATATAAAGAAAAAACCTTTGGTCTAAAAACAGGAAGTCCCTACACATGAAGAATCCTGCCATAAGAACAACTTCAGGGTCCAGGCATACTAAGTTGTCTAACCCCAAAGTCTTTTTTTGTGGTCCCAGTAAAACTTCTTCTCAGTGACAGTTCTCACAGTCAGGTTTTTATTGTTAGAGATCCTGATTTTTTGTACAGATCCTATGTCAAAGTCAGGGTGTCAAGAAATATCTTCTGGTCTCATATCACCATTAGGTGGCACTGCAGGGAACCCTGCAAGTTATTGCTCTTACCAAGTTGTCAGGGTGTTATATGAATCCACTCTGCAGCAAGTCAGTGCCAGGGCAACAATAGGACTTTCCCTGTAGAAGTCCAATTCCTGGTGCTGATGCAGAAAACTGCTGTTTCCAGGCTCAGGGTGTGAATGACTAATGTTCAACCTTCTGAAGCCTAAGCCAAACCACTGATGACAAATGTTTAGGGTGTAATGTCTCACTGAAATATAATGTATGTATTCCTATCCCTTTTAGAAAAGATCTTGTGAGAATGAATATTTTCTTAGACACAGGAAGAGTCTGCCATAGTGGTTTCTGTCAAAGAAATTGTAAGGAAAATTTAAACCAGTTACTTTAATTTCCAATTTCTAAGACTCACTGCAGGCATGGCGGCAAATGCCCGTAAGTTAAATTGTTAAATTCACTATTCTCTAATCAATCAGTTTTTTTCCCTATTGCTATCTTTTCACATATCACAATAACCAAGGAGTTCCACAGACTATGAGAAGATTTCTTATCTAAACAAGATATTATATAAGCTCTTGTAACTTATCCAATTTTGTGTTATTCAGGGAACATTGTCCCACCCAGATGCTCAAGTGGATTTCTGTACCAGTGTATTGGTTTAGCATGCATAACACTATTTGCCCTAGTTAAAGTTAGGCTCTTGACTTACAGGGTATTTATTATTTACATCAGCAGGCTTAGACAGAGATGCCCCTGGGAGTATTTAAGGACATTCTCCACTGGAACAGATCTTGGCCTCATAAATTAATAGCTATTGGAATCCCAGAAATTTGTAAGTTGTCAATTTTTAATCCTAACTTTTCACATTTAAGGACTTGCAGGCTCTGTTTAGCTCTGTACATTGCTCCCAGGCCAGATAAAATTCATAAGATGAAGTGGGGACACTGTTTTTCTGATGTCATGGAGACATTGATCCAACACCTTCCAGATCACTGAGTGTTTTCCTTAAAGTTTTATTACACCCTCTGGATGAGTATTATTTATCTATTTATACCTCTGTAAGAATATTGATTATTGGAAACAATAAAGGAGAGGGATTTACATTCTCCATCTTCACTGACTATTCCTTCCTTTAGCATTTTCTTGTCCTCTTTTTTGAGGTTTTCCCTACATACTGTGATTAATCTAAAATTAAATAAAGTTGCAGACGGTCGACATGGTAATCAATATGATGCCCCTTGTGTGAGGGCCTTTCTTAATTCCAAGATAATTTTCTTAAATTACTTTAAATATAAAATTTTTTGCAAAGGCAGTGAATAACAATGATTCCTAGTAGTCTTCCTGGAACAGTTGCTAAATAATTGCTTGCTTTTTTATTTTTACTCCTGAATTGAGCATTAGTGATCTTAGAATTTAATGTACTCCCCTTTTTAGAAGTACTCTGCCCCATTATTATCTTGATTAACTAACTTCCAGAACACTCTCCCTTTGGTTTGACTCACTAACTGGGAATCCCTCTCTTTCAATTCTGGGCCATTGCAGTTTTTCAGCTTGACTGATTTTAGTCTACATCAGACCCTTCCTACTACTTCAGGTCCCTGCTCGTTAGCCACTTACAGTTTATAGTGTTTCAATGTAATTTGGTTTTTTAGCTGATTTAAATTTATGACTCATCTGTCACTATTTTCTGGATCTACTTTATTTGTTGTAAATAACAAATTATTGTTTGTATATTCAGAATACATTTAAGTTCCACCCTGTTCAATATGTTATGATAAAATAATATCTTTTATTTTTATAAAGCTTTAAGTCAGAGATATTGCTTTTCTAAGAGAAATGATATCAGAATTATTTCTTTACTTCTGTGTATTCAGATTATTCCAGGGAGACCAATACTTTATTTGATTTCTCTTCCTGTAACTTCCTTTAGTGCAGACTGTCTCCTCAAATCAAAAGTTTTAATTATTTATAATGATGAGTCTTTCTAAGTAGGATTAATGTACCATTGCTAAAAGTCAATTCCCTGAGTCCCAAAGGAAACTATTTCTTATGCATTGTACTTAGCATTTACAGATTATGTAAGTATATGTAGTTAACTGTACTTTGTCTCTCAACTTTTCCTCTTTATTTTTTTGTTTATATTAGATAATGTGGATATAAGCTTTCTCCAATGTTGCTGAAATGCACTTTTATATACTAGATTGGCTTTTTGGAAATGATTCTTAGGAGTACTCAAAGTAGGCAGACAGTCACTAAAATAGAAAACAAAATCTTTGGCACAATGAGTTCATCAACTTTCAATCTTGTGTGCCATTTACATTCTGCATACATTTTCTAAAATGGTCAAAACAGCAATAAAAAAATTGTTCAGTGTGACATGTGGAAAAGATGACTTAATTGCATTTCACACTTCACATAAATTTTTTTAGAAATGTTAAAATTGAAAGAGTTTTTACAATTTAAAAGATAAATGTTTTACTTATTTCACTTTCTGTATAGACATAAAAGTTCCATTGCATCTGCTGACTCAAACTAGGGAAGTTTGAAAAAAGTTTAGTGAATGTTTCTACTTTATTAACATTAATGCCAACCTGTATTGACTCATGGCTTTTCTACCCATCAACACTAGATATAATTCTACCAAGTAAGACTTGTTTTATTGGGGCCAGAGTAATAGCACAGTGGTAGGCGTTTGACTCACACACTCGTCCAGGACTGTCCTGGGTTCAATCCCTGGTGTCCCATATGGCCCCCCTAACCAGGAGCTATTTCTGAGCACATAGTCAGGAGTAACCTCTGAGGGTCACCAGATGTGGTCCAAAATACTTTAAAAAATTTGTTCTTATTTATTAACACTATATTTCCCATAACATTTTTGTTCTTTCCAGCTTGCTTCTCCATCTTCTTGAAACCATGTAAATTGTGCTCCATTATCTTTCACTTAAGAAAAGTTTGAACAATAAAATCATATTTCACTGTAACAAAATTTAATTTTATTTAGAGGTCTCCAAAATTTGAAATAGCTAACTTATCACTGACAAATACTATATTAAGTCAAAAAATAAATTTTATTCTCTTTTTTGGGGGCACATCCAGTGATTACTCCCAGAGATTACTCCTGGCTATTGCCTGAGAAATTGATCCTGGCTTGGGGGACCATATGGGAAGCCAGGGATCAAACCAAGATCCATCCTTGGTCAGCAGCATGTAAGGCAAACACCCTACTGCCGCACCACCATTTCGGTGGGATTTTATACTTATTTCTGTAAATTGCTAGTGTAAAAACTTAACAAATTATTTAATCTTTCTAAGACACTTTTTACTGACCCCAGTATTAGGAATGCTCTTATCTACTTCACATGAGTGAAATCAATTTAAATGTGTAGAATATCTTTGCAAATTTATTACCATATTGTTAATGTCTAATGATTCCTAAATATTTCTAAATTTATATTGTTATTTTTATGTTGAATATGTATCTTTCAGTCAAGGTTGTTTAAAATCCATTTTCAAAATGTAAGACTTATTTTGCAATGCTCTTTCACTGAAACTGTAAATTTGTATTGTACTCCCACTCTCATGAGCTAAGGTCAGTATCTTCTGGAACAATGCAGGTTCCCTGAAAGCCACTTTCATAATAGTATAAGCAAACCCTTCAACATTTTGTTGAAATAACAAATTATTTCTATATATTATTCTTATAAAACTGTTCTTTCCACCTTATATAAATTATACATTATATATTTATTTCCTGATGCAATGAATTAAATAATACATTTAGCCTTTGGTGTGTTAGACAAAAGTTTTGAAACAGAAAAATAATACCATTTGACTTCTCTTATGAAAGCTTCTGCTTGCTTTATTGAGATAAACTGGAATGAATATTAGCTACAAACCCATTTCAATTGTCTGCAGGCATTAAAGATAGTTGAACGATAGCATCAAAGGAGAAAATGGAAATCAGTGAAAAGTTTCTGGTTTCATTTTGAAGATAGAACTGATATGATTTTTTTTGTTTTTGTTTTTGTTTTTGGGTCACACCTGGCAGTGCTCAGGGCTTACTCCTGGCTCCATGCTCAGAAATCGCTCCTGGCAGGCTCAGGGGACCACATGGGATGCTAGGATTCGAACCAATGACCTTCTGCATGAAAGGCAAATGCCTTACCTCCATGCTATCTCTCCGGCCCCAGAACTGATATGATTTTCTAATGGTCTGGTCGTGATTGTGAATTACAAAAATGTGAGGGGTAAATAATAAATAATTACATTAATAATTTACTTTATTTTTTTCCTCTCAGGTTTTTGTAGGGAGAGTTCTCAATCCCTACTCAACTTGTCAACAATCAGATCTGGCAATTTTTAGTCAACATGATAGGAATTTTGGTAGTACCTGAGGATGTAGAGTTGCTTGGGCCTGTAGTACCGAGGGTTACCTGACCAACCAGAGAAATCCCAGCAACGCTGGAAAACCTTAAATCTAAAACTGAAAATGTCAGAGGGTCATATGGTGCTATGAATAAAATGTTCTTGGCATGCTATCACTACACTATTTTTCCTTGAGTCCATTAAATCCTTAAAAATTATGTAGAGAGAATAAGAGGGAGAGAGGTAAAATGGGTAAAATGCCTGCCCCAGAGAGAGTGGGTAGGAGGAAAATAGACATTGATAATCAAAAGTGTGCACTGGTGAAGGATGTTGTGCATTTTGTGACTAAAACTCAATCATGGACAATTTTTTAACCACGGTGCTTAAATAAATTAATTATTACAAAATGATTTTAAACAGTAAATTAAAAAATTGATGGCTTTTCTATAAACAAGGAATGAAAGAGAAAAAAGAGAGTTTAAAAAATCCCACTCAAAATTGTGCCTCAGAAAATCAGTTTCTCAAAGTCAGTTCAACTAAAGAGATGAAAGAGCTATACAAAGATAATTACAAAACACTGCTTGAAGAAAAAGAAGAAAATAAAAGGAAATGGAGTCACATATCCTGTTCATGGATTGGAAGGATCACTATCATTCAAATAGCAATACTGCCAAAAAAACATTGTAAGTATTTAATGTAATGCCTATAATAATACTGATAAAAGTGTTCAGAGTAGTGGATCAAATACTCCTGAAATTCATATGGAACAATATCTGTGAATATCTAAAGCAATCCTTGGTAAAAGGAAGATGGTAGCATCACTTTTCCCAACCGTAAACTGTATTATAAAGTAGTAGTCATTAAAATAGTATGGTTTTGGAATAAGATAGATCCTAAAATCTATAGAATTAACTTGAATATGCTAAGACAAACCCTCAGGGATATGTCCATTTTTCTTTGATAAAGGGGCAAGAAATAGAAAGTGGAGCAAGGAAAGCCTCTTCATCAAGTGATATTGGGAAAACTGATCAGTTACAAGCATAAAATAAACTCAGATTTCTAACACTGTGCACATACATGAAATCAAAATGGGTTAAGGACCTTGATATCAAACATGAAACCATAAGGTACATAGAGGAAAAGATAGGCAGAAAGTCCATGACACTGAAGATTGAAGCATCTTTAAGAAAGAAACATCACTGTTCAAGCAAGTAGAAGCAAAGTTAAACAGATGGGACTACATCTAACTGAAAATCTTCTGTGCTTCAAAGTAAATGACGACAAATACACAAAGATTATCCACAGAATGGGGGAAGCTATTCACGCATTACCTATCTGATAAGGTTTAATATCTAAGATACACACGTTACTGGTAGAACTCGGCAAGAAAAAAAGTAATCTAACCCCATTCAAAAAGGGGAAAAGATATGAACAGACAATTCCTCAAAGAAGAAATACAGATGATCAAAATACAGATAGTACATAAAAAATGTTTCATATCACTAATCATCAGAGGAGATGAAGATCAAAACATTTTCTAAACATCAAAAAGAGCAAGAATAACCAGTGCTGGTACAGATGTGGAGAGAGAGGTACTTTCTTTCACTGCTGATGAAAATGCCATCTAGTCCAGTCTTCCTGAAAAACAATTTCAAAAGTTTTCAAATGGAGCTCGTATATTATTCAGTAATATCACCTCTAGGGATATACCCTAGAAACACAAAAACACAATGCAAACGTAGCTTCTGTACTCTATATTCATCACATCACTATTTATAATAGTAAAAAATTGGAAATAACCCAAGTTCCTAAAACAGATAAGTGGATAAAGAAACTCTGATATATCTTATAATGGAAAATTGTGCAGTTGTAAGGAAAATTAAAGTCATGAATTTTTTTATACTTGAACACATATGGAGAGTATTGTACTGAAGGAAATGTTTCAGAGAGAGAGGGATAGATATAGAATAATCTTTCTCACTTATGGAATATAAGAAAAATATAAGATAACATGGTACTAATATCCAGAGTTAATAGAGATGTGGGTCCAAAGACCAGTACCTGGTAGGAAGTTTGTCACAAATTGTCAAGCAGTACAGTGAAGTTAGGGCAAAGAAAGGCCCACTATGACAAAGATCATTGAAAATGATCATTCAGGACAATAACTGCGTTTTGGATGGAGATAAAGTAAAATGCATGGTATCCCTTCATTAACAATAGTGCAAACCAAAGTGTTTATAAATGAAATAAGAAAGAGAGAAAAATAGAGAGGAGCAAAATGCTTGCCACAGAGGCAGGCAGGGGGATGGTGGAGGGAAACCAGGGACATAGGTGGTGGGAAATGATCTTGGTGAAGGTGGCATATATTGTAAGACTGAAACTCAATTATGAACAACTTTGTAATCACAGTATTTAGATAAACTTTTTAAAAGGTCTCCTCACCTCCCTATCATGTTCATTTTTTGCCAGACTTACCATGAGAATGTGGTAAAGTCCTATACACACAAAGTTAGTCAAGGACTCTGATATCAGGCCTTTTCCATCGTTGGAAATTCTCCGTTGTCATTCCCAGAGCCCTACAAACCTAATCCTTGACTTTAGTGTGAGATTCACTGGCCTACCCTTGAATTTTCAAAACCAAAAGTGAGATGCTTTGTTTACTTCCTTTTGGAAACAGAGCATTTAGTTGGGGTAGTTATCCTACAACTCTACTATCCATGTTGAATTGTGTTCTTGAAGACAATGTTATTTTTCTCTTAGTTCACAAGGTTTTAATATAAATACCAATAGCAGTTTGAAAAGAACATGCTCTATGAACTTAAGCAGAACTATGTCAGTCACATATGGAGTTGACTTAGATGAGGAAACACTTGACGTAGAGCAGTAACTAATGAATAAAGAGATGAGATTATGGAAGACAGTGAGAGAAGAGTGAATGTATTTTGTTTGGAAGGGATGCTACGGTATAACAAAAGAGTAGATGATAGTTCATTTCGAAGAGCCTTGTTGATCTAAAACTAGTGTTATTGTGTTCTCATTTAGTTCAATGTCTTATTAAATCAGGTTGCCCATGTGACTAATGGTACCAGTAAGTATATGACATATATCTAGAGGAGTTCATGACAAGCAATTGAATTCTGTGACAATCAGAAAGGTCTACTTTTTATTCAGTTAAATGAGCCACATTCTAAGTGAATTCTCTTACACCAAACATCAGATGTCCCCAGATTCAGTCAGCTCTGTTTATAAATATCCTAAACCAGAACAAGTCAAATAAGGACCTATAGATGGTTGATAACATTATTAAATGTTGGGAGAATATGTTTCCTAGGGGAACAGATGTAAACAGACAATTTTTTAAGAACACTGAGTATGTAAAATCACTAATTGCAGAAATTTTAAAAAATAAATATGTGCCATCAAACTTATTTTCTAGAGATCATTCTCAAAGACTAATGAAGAACATCTGTATTTACATATATATATATATATAATGAATGAAGAACTATTTAGAAAGAAATTTGAAGCAATTGATAGAAAACAAGGTGAATGTGATATCCTGGAATTGAAAAAAGTGTCTTTTACAAAAGATAAAAGATCAATGGTATCAAATGATGCTAATAGTTCAAGAAGGATAAAAAATGAAACATTATATTTATCAATTTGAAGGTCATTAGCTATTATGGTAAGAACGATTTTAAGATGAGACAAATTACTATCTTCAGAATGGGAAGAAAGAAACTACAATTTCTGTAATAGACCACTCTTTAGAAGAGTTGTGCCTTAAAAGGAGAGCAGCCAGTAAGTAATATGAATCTATTCAGATGTTTCTCAAAAGATAGTGATTCAGAAATAAATGTGCATCATTCTAAACACTAAACAAAATAATACCAAAACACACTGAAAAAGAAGAAAATACTCCAAAATGCTTATGTTCAGCATATTTAAAAACCTGGGCCAGAAATAACAAAATATCTATCGATTTTAGTTAATCTGTTACTAAATTAAAAATTTATTAATCCTTAAGCAATGTCTCTGAGAGTTCCTCCAGACA
Organism: Suncus etruscus; assembly: GCF_024139225.1. NCBI lineage: Eukaryota > Metazoa > Chordata > Mammalia > Eulipotyphla > Soricidae > Suncus > Suncus etruscus. Next base: position 90,613,639 of record NC_064860.1, on the reverse strand, counting down.
CCAGTTTAAATGATCATATAATTTCTATGATAAAGACTGATGAATGCACTATGATGAATGTGTTGTGTAAGATAATTATTGTAGGGTGGGGTAAAAAGGTAACTATTGTAATGGGCTTCTTTGTCATAATAAAATTAAATAGTGAAGATTATAATAACTGAATCTCAGAAAAAAATTTGCATATATACTTGTGGGAAATATTTTATACGTGTATGAAGCATAAATGTTATGTTCAATAATGTGAAAGCCTCAGAACAAGGACAAAATAATTGTGTGAGGCTGAAGCAAAAGCACAGTGGGTAGAGTGTTTGCCTTACACATATATGACTCAGGTTCAATCCCCAGCATCCTGTATGGTTCCTTGAACCTACCAGGAGTAATTTCTGAGAGAGCAGAGACAGCAGTAATCCCTGAGTGCTGCAGAGTGTGGCCCCAAAACAAAAACAAGCAAAAATGTTTATGTAATTACTATTAAAATAAAATGAAAATATCAGAGAATAAACAGCAAAGCAGCATATTTTACTAATATAAGAACAATATTAATGAAATGATGTCATTTAGTAGTGAGTACAATGTGGACATAATTTCAAATCTCAATTTGTCACTTACTATTTTAGCAAGTATTTTGAGTGCTTTGGTTTAAGTTTATATAAGTACAATTACTGACTGCAGGGAAGAAAAATAAATAAAAATAGACTGAGCATATTAGTTAACACAGACTGCCATAAAAATATCATAGGATGGGTGGCTTAAAAAGATATAAATCTGTTTTTCAATATCATGGTAACTGGAAATCAAAGATCACAAAGCCATTATCATCAGTTTCTGATGACTTCTTTCCTTGATTTGCAAGTGGCTGTATATATTCCTATAACCTTTATTCATATATAGTTTGAGAAAGTAAAAAAAATAAGAGCAAGGCCTAGAAAGATTAGTTGGTTAAAGTGAAATGTGAACTTTCTGTGTCTCTTTTTATAATACTTTATTATGATGGCCCCACTTCCATGGCCCTATTTTACCCTAATTATCATACCCCCTTACTCTAAATACCATCACGGTGATATTTAAAATTTAGATATATAAATGTGTTATGAAGAGATAGGCACAGATCGTCTTTTATGCAGATAATTAAGAGGGTGAAATACATGAAATTATAAAAGTTTCTTTTATAGATAATGTATTAAATATAATATTAATTATATCTATAACAGCATTTTACATATTATATACTGTGCTAGCTACAATCATTAATTAGCTTTCTTTAATATATAAGAATTTTAGTTTTGTCAAGTGCTTAAAAGCAAGTGAATAGATACAGAATTTGTGGTATCATTAACTGATAGTTACTACAAGAAAAAAAATAAAAACTTGTACTCTATTCACTTTACCTAACTTCTTTTCCAAGATTCTGTATATCTCAAAAGGATATTTTGGAAATCTATTGTAACCACAGAAGTTTTATATGTGGCCAGTTATGCAAAACATTAAAACAAAAACAAACAACAACAAAAAACTCAGACCACAAAACATTACACTCCAATATCACCACTAAAACATAGGACCTAAACAAACTTAATAAAGGAAACAGGAACCAGGATTATCCCAACATTTTAACACCCTCAATATCAGCCCCAAAATACTATCAGGGCATAAATAACACTGATCTGGTTTAGCCTTCATGGATGGTGACTGTAACATTTAAAAACAATAAAAACAGAAGAACACAGATATAACAAAATCAGATCTGTGTAATCTGCCTAAACAAGCCATTAGAATAATAATCATAACAATTACTAATGATCGGGGAAAATGACTCTAGCAAGGATCCTATAAACTTGAAGAGAGCTCAATGGAAAAATGAAAGCAATCATCCAAACACAAGTAATAGAACTTATTAATGTGGTTTATGGGGTAGGAGTGAGAGTATAGCAGAGAAGGTTATTGCCTTGCACACAGCTGACCTGACTTCTATCCCAGCAACCTATATATTATCCAGGGTCCACTGGAATTTATCTCTGAATGTGGAAAAGGAATAATCCCTGAGAGCTGCTGGGTTAGCTCAAAATCCTAACAACAACAACAACAACAACAACAACAACAATTAAGAACAAGGCCTTAAAAACAGTATGGATAAAGCCAAAAAGCAACTGTGTACCCTAGAAGATACAGTAAATACATGGACAGCTGGTAGGACACATGTCCTGCACAAGGCAGACTTTGTTTTGATTCCCCACATCCCATATGGTGTCCTAAGTGCAGAAGTATTGACGCCTTAGTGCAGTGTACAGAGTAAGCTCCAAGCAGGGTTAGATTTGGCCCCCAAAAGAAGATACATTAAATAAACATTACATAAAAGAAGAGGAAATAGAACAAAAATGAGAATAAAATACTGAAAATATATAAGATATATTATTGACAATGACAAGATAAACTATTTCAGCATCATATGAACTCCAATGTAATTGGAAAGAGTTAATAGCCAAAAAATTTATTTGAAGTAATTTGGGAGAATTTTCCAAGCCTGAAGAACAAGATGGAATCACAGGTAGATGAGGCCTAAAGAGTATCCACCAAACTAAATACAAACAAAACTATACTAATGCATTTTATAATAAAAATGGCAAGAACCTAAGACAAAAGATCCTTACAGTCTCAAGAGAAGCAAAGCCTCACCTAGGAAGGGTCAATATATCATATATGCACTTGAATGGTTATGACTGAAACCCAACCACAATCATGTCTGTAACCAAGGTGTTTAAATAAAAAATATTTTTAAAAAGTAGAAAAAAATGGATCAAAATATACAAAATGTTGAATAAATAGAACTCACAACCAAAATTCTGTACCCAGAAGATTGTCACTTAGAATGGAAGAAAAAATAAAAGCAGGTGCCATAGAGATAGTACAGTAGGTAGAGCAAATTGGATTCTAACCCTGAGCCTTCCAGGAGTAATTTCTATGTATAGATTTAGGAATAATCAATGAGGACTTCTGGGCATGACTTAGAAAAAGAATTATTTTTTTTAATAAAGAAAGAAGTGTTTTCTAATAAACAGCAGTTGAGAACATTTTTGGAATCTATCCTAGCTCTGGCAAGTACATAAAGGGCCACATGTAAGAAAACATCAAATAGTATAATCAACTAAATGTCACATACCTAGATAGAAACAAATCCCATGATATCACTAATTTCTCTAAATGACAATATACTAAGTTTGACATAATATTACTCAGAGTAGCAAGATGGGTCAGGAAATAAAACCTAGCATTATGTCTTTTTTTAAGAGACACCTGTGAATTCCTATTACAAACAGTTTTAGAGTGAATGATTGGAAAGCATTTGTACAGATATTTCAGACAGAAAAATGAATGGATAGCCATGATGGTTTTAGACAAAGAACATTCAAATATAAGAAGATAACTTAAAAATAGAGAAGGAAATTACAGAATGGTTATTGAGTCAATAGAAGAGGACTTAACTCTCATCAACATAAATGTACCAAATGAAAGTACAGCAAAACTTACAACACAACTACTAATTGATCCAGGAAAATACATCAATGGCAGTACAATAGTAGTGGAGACTTCAATACACAACTTTTATCAACTGTGAATAGGTCACCTTTACAAAATGTCAATAAAGAAACAAAAGCCTAGATTAGGAACTATAAGAACTGGGTCTATTAGACATATTCAGGACTCACCTCCACTGAAA
>NC_064860.1:90514924-90604924 GCF_024139225.1 Suncus etruscus | reverse complement strand
TAGTGCTCGAGCAATATTGCACTTTAATAGTGCAATATTTAATAGTGGTTGTGTTATAGTAACATTGCAGGCCTAAAGCATAAGCATTGATACTACTGTACACCATATTATCTAAAGAATGATCATAATAATAATCCAGAAAATTTGTTTTGTATTTGTTATCAACTATTTTATACTCAAAGTTGATATGGTTTGATTGTAAGCATTTGGAGAATAATAATCATATATTTAAAGCAATAAAATCTAGTATAATACCTAATATTATACCTAGTATGATAAATGCTTCATAGATATTTGATTTATAATTAATTGAATTATATTCAACATCTATACTCTTTCATTTTTTGTCCACAACAATTCGTCCGAATCTTAAAGGATGTCCAATATGACTGTCACAAAGATCATAGGATTAAAATAAAGACATATCTAAAAAGCATTTAGAAATTATCTCAAGCTGTTTATTAATAAAATCTATAATATTAACTTTCTTATGCTATCACTTTCACGTTGACATAAAAGTGGCTCTTCCTCATAATACAATGGACACTTGAAATCTCACTTTTGTGGCAAGGAAATTAGCACACAGACATAACCCTGGTCTTTAATGGAAATGTAATCAGCAGTCTATCTTTATCAGAGTGTGCTGCCATCACTGACTATCTACTTAGGGGGCAAGGCCACAGCTACAGGCAGACATCCAAACGCATTAACATCCCCCAGGTGACAGTAAGAGGATGAAAAATGCTCACAGAGAAAGTCTCCATTTTAAATTTCCTATTATTTTCAAAGTAAAATAGATAGTTGTTCATTTTACATCAATTCAGACAGCTGAGCTTTCCTGATTTGCCAATAAAGACCTACTTTTATTCATCCAATGAGAATTCAGTGCAGTTATCAGTTGGGGGATGTGGTATATTTTTCTGGCAATAGTGAAAAATAAATGATATAACTCCCACATAAAGCCTCCAGAATAGTTGTGTATCCTTCCCATTATGCCAAATATCCTGTGTAATACATTACCTATTGTTGTAATGTACCTCTTTTAGTATTTGAAAAATGTCTTCCAAGATTATGGAAATATTTGTACTTTGCATATGATCACGTCTCTGTAGATGCATACACTTTGGACTAATCCCAGAATAAGTTTCTTTCCTAGTTTCTCTGAAAAAGTTATTAATATTTTTCCAGAGCAAAGTTAGGTATCATTTCTACTGTTAATAGGAATAATCTAGGAAGCAATCTAAGAATATATCTTCTATCATTTTCCTCTTTGGACTTCCTGCATTAGGGTAAGTTATGTTTCTCCAAGTACAAACTGAATTTTAATTGCTTTTTTGAAAAATTGATCTCCTTCTAGAACACATATTATCTTATGTAGGAAGCTTGGAGCCGAATCCTAACACTGAATGGTACACTAAGCATGACCAGCAGTAATTTAGCAACTGGATATGTGACAAAAAAAGAAAAAAAAAAATAAAAGTAAAAAGTAAAAAAAAAAAACAGAAATAAAAAAATTATTCAGGTTCTGGAGAGGTAGTATAATGGGTAAGTTGTTTTCCTTCCATGTGGCCCTGAAACATTCAATCCCTTACATCACGTATGATCCTCTGAGTCCTATCAGAAGTGACTTCTGAGCATAGTAAGGTATCTCCCCTTCAAAGAACAAATAGGTTTCTTTGATCTGGGGTGCTCCTAAATTATTCTAAGAGCTTAGGACAGTGCCAGACATACATATTTTGATTTAAATGTTTAATAAATCTGGCTTCTAAATTTTTATATGTACTTTATTTAAACGCCATGCTTACAAAATTGTTCATCATTGACTTTCAGTCATACAATATACCATCCTTCACCAGTGCACATTTCCCACTATCAATGTCCCCAGTTTCCCTCTCTTCTCCCTCCTGATATTTTGCTTCTCTTTTCTCTCTCACTATCTCTCTTCCTCCTATTTATTTTTCCTTTCTGACATTGTAGCTTGCACTATTGTTAAAGAAGGAGTATGCATCATGCATTTAATTTCATCCCCTTCCACCACTTCGTTTTTGTCCAGGGTGCTCTGTTCCAACTCTGATTATTATATCTTTTTTTTTTTTTTTGGTTTTTGGGCCACACCCGGTAACGCTCAGGGGTTACTCCTGGCTATGTGCTCAGAAGTTGCTCCTGGCTTGGGAGACCATATGGGACACCGGGGGATCGAACCGCGGTCCGTCCAAGGCTAGCACAGGCAAGGCAGGCACCTTACCTTTAGCACCACCGCCCGGCCCCAGTGGTCCCTTCTCTATGCTAACTGCACTGCTCCACTATTTGTGACAAGCTTCCTACCTTGGATTGTTCCTCCTGACCCTCATCACTCTTGCTTCTGTATATTATTACTATACTAAACTCTACTCAAAGTTTTTGAAAACGTTTTCAAAAAGTTTAGAAACCATTGTTTAGTTTTTGTTTTGTTTTTGGTTTTTGGTTTTTTGGTTTTTTGGTCCACACCCATTTGATGCTCAGGGGTTACTCCTGGCTAAGCGCTCAGAAATTGCTCCTGGCTTGGGGGGAACCATATGGGACACCGGGGGGATGAACTGCGGTCCTTCCTTGGCTAGCGCTTGCAAGGCAGACACCTTACCTCTAACACCACCTCACCGGCCCTGAAACCATTGTTTTTAGTCTATCTATAAATTAATTGCAAGATGTTATTCTCAAAATATTAGTGCTTATTATGGGTTTTATCAAAATTTAGAGGGACATTAACATTTTCTAAGAAGGCTTGATACAATTTTATTTTGCTTATTTATTTTTTAACATTTATTAAGCATCTCTGAGTCAGGCAAGGTAAGTACTAGGAATTCAGTGTCAAATAAGTTGCCAATTTTCAAAATCTTGCCATCTAGTAGAAGCAGATATAGATAACATAGTTTTCTAAATATGAGAAAAAATAAATAACATAAAAAGTGGGTTTGCAGGGCATTGAATAAAGTGTCATAGAGAACATGTCATTTAATGAAAATCTTGGTAACTGGGTTTTATTTTCACCTGAAAGACAAGCTAAGAGCAAAAGGAAAATTTTATTTGTAAATGGCAGTTTCCTATTTAAGAGCTATTTACAAATGCTGTATACATGTAAATATATGCATATTGTATGTTATAAATAAATCAACTTATATTTATATACCATATTATATGCCACATAAAATGCATTATGTATAAATCAGCATTCTCTAATAAGTCCATTCAAAAATTAAAATTTCATTCCAGTCACTTAGGTAAATTATAACTGGTAAGAAAACAACATTTAATTTTGATTTATAAGACTGGGGAAAGGCCTGAAAATTCATTTCATTCTAAAAATGCTACATAAAAGAAAATCTTGTTATATAGCTCATAGATCTGGGGTTTTTTATATGATTTGTAGAGCTGAATCTTTAATCTATGGTCATAATGTGAACAGAACAAGCTAAATATGTGAGAGAAGTAAAATAAACAGATTTTTGGCGACTTCATTGTGTCACTGACTGACTTTTTATGGCTCTTTTATTTAAATCACTTAAGTAGAAATTTCTGAGAATCTAATTGTTGAGAGTAAAAGCATATAACTTAAATGTGCTCTTATTTGGAATATTATCAAAATGCCATTTGCAACTGAGCACAGATTTGTAGGGAGTAAATTTTGAATAAATAAGTAATGATAAAAGAAGCATAAATCTGGAAAATATACACTAACATTTAACCCTCAGACTGAAATGATAATAGAGAGGTTCAGGCACTTGCTTAACATGAGGCCAAGCCTAGTTTGATCTCCAGCACCACATATGTTCTTTCTCACAATCACCAAGTATGATCCTTGAACACAGAGCCAGGAATAAGTTCTGAGCACCCCTGGATGTGTTTCATCCACTCCCAAAGTTAAATCATGAAGAAATTTTATTTCATTGAAAATATTCTGATTAGGGGCCAGAGTGGTGGTGCAAGTGGTAGGGCATTTGCCTTGCATGCACTGACATAAGACAGACTACAATTCAATCCCCCAGAGTCTCATGTGGTCCCCCCAAGCCAGGAGCGATTTCTGAACACATAGCTAGGAGTAACCCCTGAGTGTCGCTGGCTGTAGCCCCCAAACAAACAAACAAACAAACAAACAAATCTGATTAACTGTTTGATTTCATGAAACTTAAGTAGAGGAAAAATCACCTCTGAGACACATAACTAAAGCTAATGTACAAAATAATAAAATTGGAAAAAATGGTGAAAGAAAACATTTTAAAAAGAAGTCTTGACTTTGTAGCTGGCCACTGTGCTGTATTGATTTATTGTTTTTAGAAAATTGTGTAGATTATTTAGGGTTTTCATATTATACCATCATGCCATCTACTAATAGGTATATCTTGATTTCTTCTTTTCCAATTTAGATCCCTTTGATTTTCTTCTCTTGCATGATTGCTGATGCAATCAGGACTTCTAATAGATATTGAATAAGAGTGGAGACAATGGACATCATTGCCTTAAACTCAGTTTTTCAGCGTTAAGAATAATATTGGCCTATGGACTTTTTAAAAATAGCTGTTATTATCTTGAGGAAGATTCCTTTCACATGTATTTTGCTGAGGGTTTTAATCATAAATGGGTGTTGGAACTTGTCAAAAGATTTTTCTACATTGATTAATTTGGACATATATATTTCTTTTTTCTGATGTGGTATATGACATTGATTGATTTGTGTATTACATTCCAAATCAAAATGACTGAGATATCATCATACACCAGGGAGGACTGCACATATAAAAATTATTGGGAACAATTTGTATTGGTGGGGATGTGATGAAAAAGAAACTCATCCACTGCTGGTGGTGATTCTGTCTGGTCCAACTCCTATAGAAAACAGTATGGAGGATTCTCAATAAACTCAGAATGTAACTGCCCTATGGCCCAGGATTCCTGCTTTTGGGAATCCCAAAGACAGAAAAAAACATCCATTCAAAATAATATAAACAGACAGCTATTCATCACAGCTCTCAGTACAATAGTTAAGAGTTGAAATCAACCTAGAGTCCAATAACAGATGAGTCAGTGGATCATAAAGATGTGGTATTTATATACAAAGGAGTACTACATAGCTGTAAGTAATGATGCAATCAAGAAATTCACTAAAACATGAAGATATAATGTTAAATAAAATAAGACAGAAAAAGGATACATGCATGATAATATCAATTACATATGGTATTTAAAATATGTATGAAGAATATGTATGTATTAAAATATGTATGAAGAAATACAATGATTTAAATGGAGGTTGTTGAGAACAATCTAGGCCTCAGTGTATAGTGAGGAGAAAGAAAAAACTGAACAAAGGAGGAGAAAGACAAATATGAAATGACAGGGGACAGGGACTAAGGAATCTCAGGTGCACTGGGGGTGTTAAGCAAGAACAAAACTAAATATCTAAGCCAACAAGTCAACAACAATAAAATCATGAGACCCAAACTTTAAAATCCAAATTATAAAGGTGCCTATTATGATGACAAGTGGCAGGGAGTGGTGGCATGGGATACACTCTGGGAATATTTTGATAAATACCCAAAATAATATGTCCATATATATAAACATATACATTATATACACATATGTATGCATATAAACATATAATGGGACAATTGCAAAATAGTATGTATTTCTACTATTGAATTTGTAATTTCTTATGAAATTATGGGAGGTTAACACTGGTCTTAAAATAATGTATGTCTAAAACCCAACTATAAATAACTTTTTAATGACAATTGTTTAAATAAAAAATTCAAAAATAAGTCTTGAGAGAGAAGTATAGAAAGGAGTTGAGGAGATCATTGAAAAGAGTAGAGTGCCTGCTTTGCATATGGCAAAACCGAGAGCAGCCCCTGAGCCCTACTGGGTATACCTTCATTGCCAAGATAAAAAAAATATAGAGTATTCTAAAGAAAATAGAATGAATCAATTAATACAGATACAAAATAAGAGGTTTTGTCATTATTAATCTCTTCTAGTTCTCAAAATATACTATTGCTGGAAAAGTCCGAATAAAGATGAGATATATTTCATAAAACATTTTTTTTCTTTAGAAATATTATCAGTCATAAATATATAAAGAGTTATAATTTACAAATAAAATAAATTAAGAATTCAATAATAGAATTACCTGGTATTTGCAATTGCCTATTAAATTTAATTATTTTGTAAAGTATTGTTTAATCATAACTCTTTAAAAACAGGTAACTTTTTTTTCTTTTTTTTCTCTTTATTTGAATATTTTGATTACATAAATGATTGTGATAAGGTTTCAGTCATATAAAGATCACCCCTCTTCACCAGTGCAACATTCCCACCACCAAAGTCCCAAATCTCCCTCCATCCCACCCCACCCCCACCTGTACTCCAGACAGGCTTTCCAGTTCCCTCATTCATTCACTTGATTATGGTAGTTCTCAGTGTAGTTATTTCTATAACTGTGCTCACCACTCTTGTGGTGAGCTTCATGGAGTGAGCTGGTGTTCCAGCTCTCCTCTAATTGTCTCTGAGGATTGTTACAAAAATGACTTTTATTTTTCTTAAAACCCATAGATGAGTGAGACTATTCTGCGTCTCTCTCTCTCCCTCTGACTTATTTCACTGAGCATGATAGATTCCATGTACATCCATGTATAGGAAAATTTCATGACTTTATCTCTCCTGACGGCTGCATAATATTCCATTGTGTATATGTACCACAGTTTCTTTAGCCATTCATCTGTTGAAGGGCATCTTGGTTTTTTCCAGAGCCTGGCTATTGTGAATAGTGCTGCAATAAATATAGGTGTGAGGAAGGGGTTTTTGTATTGTATTCTTGTGCTCCTAGGGTATATCCCTAGGAGTGGAATAGCTGGGTCGAATGGGAGCTCAATTTCCAGTTTTTGAAGAAACCTCCATATCGCTTTCCATAGAGGCTGTACTAGACGGCATTCCCACCAGCAGTGGATAAGAGTTCCTTTCTCTCCACATCCCCGCCAGCACTGATTGTTCTCATTCTTTGTGATGTGCGCCAATCTCTGTGGTGTGAGGTGGTATCTCATCGTTGTTTTGATTTGCATCTCTCTGATGATTAGTGACGAGGAGCATTTTTTCATGTGTCTTTTGGCCATTTGTATTTCTTTTTTATCAAAGTGTCTGTTCATTTCTTCTCCCCATTTTTTGATGGGATTAGATGTTTTTTTTTTTTGTAAAGTTCTGTCAGTGCCCTGTATATTTTGGATATTAGCCCCTTATCTGAAGGATGTTGGGTGAATAGTTTCTCCCACTCAGTGGGTGACTCTTGTATCCTGGGCACTATTTCTTTTGAGGTGCAGAAGCTTTTCAGTTTAATGTATTCCCATCTGTTAATCTCTGCTTCCACTTGTTTGGAAAGTGCAGTTTCCTCCTTGAAGATACCTTTAGTCTCAATGTCATGGAGTGTTTTACCGACATGTTGTTCTATATACCTTATGGTATCTGGTCTGATATCAAGGTCTTTAATCCATTTGGATTTTACCTTCGTACATGATGTTAACTGGGGGTCTATGTTCGCTTTTTTGCAAGTCACTAACCAGTTCTGCCAGCACCACTTGTTGAAGAGATTTTCTCTGCTCCACTTAGGATTTCTTGTTCCTTTGTCAAAAATTAGGTAATTGTATGCCTGGGAAATGTTCTCTGAGAACTCAAGCCTATTCCACTGATCTGAGGGTCTGTCTTTATTCCAATACCATGCTGTTTTAATAACTATTGCTTTGTAGTACAGTTTAAAATTGGGGAAAGTAATGCCTCCCATTTTCCTTTTCCCTAGGAGTGCTTTAGCTATTCGAGGATGTTTATTGTTCCAGATGAACTTCATAAGTGTTTGATCCACTTCTTTGAAGAATGTCATGGGTATTTTTAAGGGGATTGCATTAAATCTGTATAATGCTTTGGGGAGTATTGCCATTTTAATGATGTTAATCCTGCCAAGCCATGAGCAGGGTAAGTGTTTCCATTTCCGTGTGTCCTCTCTTGTTTCTTGGAGCAGGGCTTTATAGTTTTCTTTGTATAGGTCCTTCACGTCTTTGGTCAAGTTGACTCCAAGATATTTGAGTTTGTGTGGCACTATTGTGAATGGGATTGCTTTCCTGACTTCCATCTCTTCCCTATTATTATTGGTGTATAAAAAGGCCATTGATTTCTGTAGGTTGATTTTGTAGCCTGCCACCTTGCTATATGAATCTATTATTTCTAGAAGCTTTTTGGTTGAGTCTTTAGGGTTTTCTAAGTAGAGTATCATGTCATCTGCAAACAATGAGAGTTTGACTTCTTCCTTTCCTATCTGAATTCCCTTGATATCTTTTTCTTGCCTGATCGCTATAGCAAGAATTTCCAGTACTATATTGAAGAGGAGTGGTGAGAGAGGACAGCCTTGTCTTGTACCCGAATTTAGAGGAAAGGCTTTTAGTTTTTCTCCATTGAGGATAATATTTGCCATTGGCTTGTGGTAGATGGCTTCAACTAGATTGAGAAAGGTTCCTTCCATTCCCATCTTGCTGAGAGTTTTGATCAAGAATGGGTGTTGGACCTTATCAAATGCTTTCTCTGCATCTATTGATATGATCATGTGATTTTTATTTTTCTTGTTGTTGATGTTGTGTATGATGTTAATAGATTTACGGATGTTAAACCATCCTTGCATTCCTGGGATGAAGCCTACTTGGTCGTAGTGTATGATCTTCTTGATGATGCATTGGATCCTATTTGCCAGGATTTTGTTGAAGATCTTTGCATCTGCATTCATCAGTGATATTGGTCTGTAATTTTCTTTTTTGGCAGCGTCTCTGTCTGGTTTTGGTATCAAGGTAATGTTGGCTTCATAAAAGCTGTTTGGGAGAGTTCCCTTTTTTTCAATTTCATGGAAGAGTCTGGCTAGGATTGGTAGTAGCTCCTCTTGAAAGATTTGAAAAAATTCATTAGGAAAACCATCTGGGCCTGGGCTTTTCTTTTTTGGTAGATGTTTGATTACAGTTTCAATTTCCTCAGTAGTGATGGGGGTGTTTAGATATGCTACATCCTCCTTACTTAAATGTGGAAGGTTATAAGTGTCCAAGAATTTTTCCATTTCTTCTACGTTCTCATGTTTTGTAGCATAAAGTTTCTCAAAGTAGCCTCTGATTATCCTTTGGATCTCTGCAATTTCTGTTGTGATCTCCCCCTTTTCATTTCTAATACGGGTTATCAGATTTCTCTCTCTCTCTTTCTTTGTGAGTTTTGCCAATGGTCTATCAATCTTGTTTATTTTTTCAATGAACCAGCTTCTGCTTTCGTTGATCTTTCGGATTGCTTTTTGGTTTTCCACTTCATTGAGTTCCGCTTTCAGCTTTATTATTTCCTTCTGTCTCCCTATTTTTGGTTCATTCTGTTGGTCATTTTCTAATTGTTTAAGCTGCGCCATTAAGTTATTCAGGTATGCTCCTTCTTCCTTCCTGATGTGTGCTTGTAGAGCTATAAATTTTCCTCTCAGGACTGCTTTTGCTGTGTCCCATAGATTCTGGCAGTTTGTGTCTTCATTATCATTTGTTTCCAGGAAAGTTTTGATTTCCTTTTTGATTTCATCTCGGACCCACTGGTTGTTCAGTAGCAGGGTGTTTAATTTCCAATTGTTAAAGTTTTTCTTCTCTGTGGCTTTGTAGTTCACATCTAATTTCAGAGCCTTGTGGTCAGCAAAGGTAGCCTGCAAGATTTCTATCCTCTTGATTTTATGGAGGTATGTTTTATGTGTCAGCATGTAGTCTATTCTGGAGAATGACCCATGTACATTGGAAAAGAATGTGTATCCAGGTTTTTTGGGATGGAGTGTCCTGTATATATCTACTAGTCCTCTTTCTTCCACAACACTTTTCAGGGCTAGTATGTTTTTGTTGGGTTTCAGTCTGGTTGACCTATCAACTGTTGATAGGGCTGTGTTGAAGTCTCCCACAATGATTGTGTTATTATTGATTTCTTCTTTCAGATTTGTCAGTAATTGTATTAGATAATTTGCTGGTCTCTCATTGGGTGCATATATGTTTAATAGTCTGATTTCTTCCTGTTGCACATATCCCTTGATTAGTACATAGTGTCCATCTTTGTCCCTTACCACTTTTCTGAGTATAAAGTTGGTGTCATCTGATATTAATATGGCCACCCCAGCTTTTTTCAGGGTGTTGTTTGCTTGGATAATTTTCTTCCAACCTTTGATTTTGAGTCTATGTTTGTTCTGACTATTCAGATGTGTTTCTTGTAGGCAGCAGAAGGTTGGATTCATCTTTTTGACCCATTTTGCCACTCTGTGTCTTTTAATTGGTGAATTTAGTCCATTGACATTGAGGAATATGATTGTCATAGGATTTAATGTCATCTTTGTAGATAAGTTTGCTGTGTTTGTTGGTCTCTCTTGTCTTAGAGTAGACCTGTCAGTTTTTCCTTTAAGGCTGGTTTATCATCTGTGAAGTTTCTGAGCTGTTGTTTATCCGTGAAGCTGTGTATTCTTCCTCCAAACCTGAATGTGAGTCGGGCTGGGTGCAGTATTCTTGGGGAGGCATTCATTTCATTCAATCTTGTCACAATATCCAACCACTGTCTTCTGGCCTTGAGAGTTTCTTGTGACATGTCTGCTGTAAGTCTTAGGGATGCTCCTTTGAATGTAATTTCCCTTTTTGATCTTGCTGCTTTCAGTATTCTATCCCTATCTATGGGATTTGTCATTGTAACGAGGATGTGTCTTGGGGTGTTTTTCTTTGGGTCTCTTTTAGCTGGTATTCTTCGGGCATGCAGTATTTGATTGCATGTAGGCTTTAACTCTGGGAGTATCTCTTTGATGATGTCTTTGACAGTTGATTCTTCTTGGAGATCTCCTTCCTGGGTTTCTGGGACTCCAATGATTCTTACGTTGTTTCTGTTGAGTTTATCAAAGACTTCTATTTTCATCTCTTCGCATGCCTTGAGTACATTTTCCATTGCCTGTTCGTTTGTCTTAATGTTCTTTTCCAATTTCTTCTGTTGTGTTGAGCTTTTCTGCATCTCATCTTCCAGTACTCCGATTCTCTCCTCAGCTGCTGATACCCTGTTGGCGAGGCTATCCATTGTGGTTTTCAGTTGAGCAACCGTATTTTTCAGATCTGTTATTTCAGTTTGGAGTTTTCTGATTTCTGTTTTTGTGTTCTCTTCAGATCGATCTATGCTCTTTTTGAGGTCTACAAACATATTCCATATTTCTACTCTAAACTCCTTATCTGAAAGGTTAATCAGGTGGTTGTAATTTATTAGATCAACTGAGCTTTCGTCTTCATTCTCTATGGATGGTGTTTGCCTGCGAGTTTTCCCCATTGTCACGCTTGTAGTGTGGTTTTTCCTGCGTGTTGTGGTGGGGTTCATTGATTAGGAAGAGTTCACGGCTGCAAAGGGAAGCGAAGCGGCTGAACGCTTCTGCTGCCTCTAGTTGCAAGTCCTCAGAGTGAACAAAGGCAGGGCAGGGCAGAGCGATCCCGCAGCCCCAGAATGCAGGCACTCACCAGCTTCAAAATGCAGTTTTTTTGGGGGTGCGCTCCCTAGGCCCCTGAGGAAACCTTCGGAAGTTCAGAAGCACAGTTTCAGGCAGACAGAGATAGGAGTTTTCCCCGAAGTCCTCAGAGTGAACAAAGGCAGGGCAGGGCAGAGCGATCCCGCAGCCCCAGAATGCAGGCACTCACCAGCTTCAAAATGCAGTTTTTTTGGGGGTGCGCTCCCTAGGCCCCTGAGGAAACCTTCGGAAGTTCAGAAGCACAGTTTCAGGCAGACAGAGATAGGAGTTTTCCCCGAAGTCCTCAGAGTGAACAAAGGCAGGGCAGGGCAAAGCGATTCTGCGGCCCCAGAATGCAGGCACTCACCAGCTTCAAAATGCAGTTTTTTCAAAACAGGTAACTTTTTATGTGAAAACTCAGACACATAACATAATAGTTGGTTGTACTTAAGTTCTAATACCTACTAAATAATGACTCAGAGAGAGTGACTCTTCATCTAATTACCTAATTGTGTTTATAGGAGGAAATTAATAAAACAATGTCTCATGACTTAATGTATTCGTCCAATGTCATAGAGAATTTCTTTTATTAACTAATTTTGATTTTTTAAGACTTCATTCTATTTCAGGACTTTGCCAGAACTTTTGCATTTACAAAATTTAAAAAATACATGACTTTTTCTTAAGTGGATGTGGGGAATCCTTACCAGTGGTGCTCTGGGCTATTCCTGGTTCAGAGCTCATAAATAATTCTTGGAAGTGCTCTGGACCCTAAGTAGTATCAGAAATCCAAACCATGTCTGGTCACTTGAAAGAAACACTCCTCACCCCTTGTGCTATTTTTTCAACCCCTTCAGAAAAGTTTTAAAACATTTCCTAATTACATCAACATTCATGTATGTAGCAAGTAACATAGGGTGCTTGCTAATTTATAACTGCAATTTTACTAAAATAAAATTATGAAATTAGGGGCCGGAGAGATAGCATGGAGGTAAGGTGTTTGCCTTTCATGCAGAAGGATGATGGTTTGAATCCTGGCACCCCATGTGGTCCCCCAGGAGCTATTTCTGAGTGTAGAGCCAGGAGTAATCCCTGAGCGCTGCTGGGTATGACCCAAAAACCAAAAACCAAAAAAAAAAAAAAATTAAAACCCATAGATAAGTGAGAACATTTAGACATTCTTGCAATAATAATTTTCAGACACAAAAGAGAGAAGGGCTGGAAGTTACATCTCACCTCATGAAGCTCACCACAAACAGGGATGAATTTAGTTAGAGAAATAACTACATTTTGAACTATCCTAATAATGAGAATGTACGAGGGAAATAGAAAGCCTGTCTAGAGTACAGGCAGGGGTTGGGTGGGGAGGAGGGAGATTTGGGACACTGGTGATGGGAATGTTGCACTGGTGATGGGTGGTGTTCTTTACATGACTGAAACCCAAACACAAT
This sequence comes from Suncus etruscus, assembly GCF_024139225.1. NCBI lineage: Eukaryota > Metazoa > Chordata > Mammalia > Eulipotyphla > Soricidae > Suncus > Suncus etruscus. The sequence continues at coordinate 90,591,940 of NC_064860.1, read as the reverse complement.
CACATATGTAATCAAGGTGTTTAAATAAAATATATTTAAAAAATATGAAATTAATTTTAATACACTTTATGCTTTTATCCTGATTATCTACATACTCATTGACTTATCTAAGAGGCATTTTCACATTCATTGAGGCCCAGGAGCATGATAAATGTTTTTCATAAGTAAGTGTGTGTTAAGATAAATCCTATCATTTTTCTATAATAAACAGTTTATTAAATAATATTCTTGATCAATTTGAATATATGCAGAGACTTTTCAAGCTACTTTATCTCTGTTCTTGTCTGATTTTAGAACAGCAAGAGAAAAAGACGTTATTCTGCATGATATAGCTAGTTTCACTCAAACTCAGATCATATTTTAGTCAGTAAATATTTCTCTGGAGCTAATTTCTTCCTTATTTTTCCTTATTACTGTTTAAATCTGAATATTGAGAATTTTTTCTATTTTTTATTATAACAACTTTTATAGCCCAAAATGTTTGACTACAACAACAGGCATTCGTTTTCAACAATACTGTTATCTATTTCCTTGTTTAGTAACATTTATAATATTAAGTGAAGTTCCAGAAGCTATGACAGTGGTAGGCATAAATGTCAAGAAGCCTAACACAGGTCCTATTCCCTGCAGCATATGTTTTGGGGTGTTCTCCAGGATGTCATCAGGCATGGCAAGATATTTTTATTACTTTTTATTTATAAATTTATTAATTTATAATTTTTCATTTAAAGCATTGTGATTTATAAATTTATTCATAGTTGAATTCTATTTTTTATTAATATTTTTATTTAAGCACCACAGTTACAAACATATTTGTAGGTGGATTTCAGTCATAAAAAAATAAAGCTCCCGAAGCTCACCCCATAGAGTGATGAGTTTAGTTAGAGAAATAACTACATTGAAAACTATCCTAACAATGAGAATATATGAGGGAAATGAAAGCCTGTCTATTGTACAGGCAGGAGGTGGTGTGGGGAGGAGGGAGATTTGGGACATTGGTGATGGGAGTGTTGCACTGGTGATGGGGGGGGGCGTTCTTTACATTACAGAAACCCAACCACAATAATGTTTGTAATCAAGGTGTTTAAATAAAATATTATTTTAAAAAAAAGTCACCTCCAAAAAAATACAGCTTCCTTCACCAATGCAACCTTCCCACCACCAATGCCCTCCATCTCCTTTCACCCCCACCCCCTGTCTGTCTTCAACACAGGCATTCAATTTCTCTTACTCACTATCCTTTTCATGATAGTCGTTGATGTAGTTATTTCTCTAACTTCACTCACCACTCATTGTAGTAAGCTTCATATTATGGGCTGGTTTTTTCAAATTTCATCTCTATTGTCTCTGAGTATTATTTTAATAATGTCTTTTATTTTTCTTAACTCACACAGATGAGTGAGTCTATTCTGTATATTTCCCACTGTCTCATTTTACTCAGTATAATAGTTTCCATGTCCATACATGTATTTGACTTTTAGATATACTCATAAATTATATTTAATGTTTCAATACATTTCTAATTTTCTGAATTTGGTTTGAAGTATGCCTTTGGCTCACAAAATATGTAGAGTTAATCAAGATATGTACCTGCTGGGTTGCTATTAATTTATCTATCAAATATTAGACAGGAGTCACCAATATAAGATGACTCTTTTTTTAAAGTCTTGGAGATAAATTTTGAAGATAAACTTGACAATGCTTCACTCCATTCTTTGGCTGGCAGGGGAAGGGATTATTCTTTCTCTAGTCTTTGAAGAATGTTATCTTTTCTTTAACAGCAAAAATATGTGAAAACATTTTCAAATATTCAGAATGTTGAAAAATGTAGTCAAACCAAATGCACTCCAAATTTGTCAACTAAATAACTTTTTAACAAGCAAAAAAATCAATGAGCCCAGCATGCTGGCTTAAAAATAAGACATTTTAAGTAATAGCATCCTGATAAAAAAAATTTAAGCAATACTAGACTTATCTCTTTGATCTATACAATCTATTTTACAGATTCCAAATTTTAGGCAATTAAATCCCATAGTTTCTTGAGAATAGAAATTCTATCTTCTCACTTTGGAACCGAGATTCCCTGTAACTAGATGTGAAGTAAATAATAAATTATTAGTAAACTAATCAACAAAAATATTTAATAAGTAATAAAACTGTAGATAATGTAGTAACGTAGCTGACCTGTGTTCAATTCCAGATATAGCATGTGTTCCCCTGAGCACTATTAGGAGAAGTCAAGTGCATAACCAAGAGAAAATCCTGGGTGACCAGCTATAAAAAAAAACAAAATTTAGATACTCTTAAATTTGAACACTTTTACTTTAAAATACTTTATTGTAATTAAAAATAATTTATTGTAATTAAAAATAGTGTAATCTATCTTCTGCAACAAAATAAAATCATATATAGTGTTATGTGTAATATAAAATGTATGTAGAATTTTATTTTTAGCTTAATGACGCACCAGAAAGTAGTTAAAAATTCAACTAAACCTCTTTGATCTGTGACACTACAAGTTTTATAGCCCTTAATTTTTTTTTAAATTTTATACTCAGAAATAAAATAAAGCTTTGATTATAATATTGGTTTAAATAAAATGTCTGTTTCAATCTCTGACTTGGTTTATTTAATTAAAAAACTATTTAAACATAATTGATAGTTAAATTTTAGGCATACGTTATCCAAGGCCAATCCTATCACCATTGTTAACTTCCCTCCATCAGTGTTCCCATGAAGCATCTGCCTCTCCCTATCCTTGCTTGGTCTTTTGACAAGCCCATTACAAAATTTAGTAGTTAAATCTTAGATCTCAAGGTTTTTATAGTGTTTTTGAGTCTGGCCTTTGGTTCTACCACTCTTACTTCATTGGTTTAACTGAAACCCTGACTCCTGTTCCTACATTACTTTCTTTTTTCATCTTTTCCCGCTCTATGCATGTTACAGAAAATTGTATGATTTCATCAATTCTTACAGGTATTTTGCTTTTGATTAGCTTTTAAATTGTTTTTCATCATTTTACTCTGAACTTGTGTTTATTATGTGGTTTTAAATGTATCTCATGTAAGTAGAAAGTGGATGACTTTTGTTTCCAGATTCATCCTTTGAACATTTTTTTCTCTTTATTTGAATATCTTGATTACATAAATGATTGTGATAAGGTTTCAGTCATATAAAGAACACCCCCCTTCACCAGTGCAACATTCCCTCCACCAATGTCCCAAATCTCCCTCCATCCCACCCCACCCCCACCTGTACTCCAGACAGGCTTTCCAGTTCCCTCATTCATTTACTTGATTATGGTAGTTCTCAGTGTAGTTATTTCTATAACTGTGCTCACCACTCTTTGTGGTGAGCTTCATGGAGTGAGCTGGTGTTCCAGCCCTCCTCTAAATGTCTCTGAGGATTGTTACAAAAATGACTTTTATTTTTCTTAAAACCCATAGATGAGTGAGACTATTCTGCGTCTCTCTCTCTCCTTCTGACATATTTCACTGAGCATGATAGATTCCAAGTACATCCATGTATAGGAAAATTTCATGATGTTCATGAATATTGTTGATATAAAAGGTTGTTGTTCCCATTATACTGTATAACTTTGTAGTTTCTACAGTTGGCTATGTTAAGAGTCTTCTCTCTTGCTCCTTTAAGGAAGTTGCTCTTTCTATGTCTTTTTGTTTTTGTTTTTGTTTTGTTTTGTTTTTGTTTTGTTTTTTTGACATTTTGATTGCTACGTGCCTTGTGGTTGATCTGTTTTTGTCTATTTGGCACTCTTTTGCCCTTTTGAATTTGCACAGCTGCCTCTCCAGAGAATGAGGACTTCTTCGCTATTATCTCTCCCACTGCTTCTAGTGTTCCTATAATTCTAAGTCTAGTCTTCATTCATTAAGTACTTTACACTTTTTTCCATTCTTCTGTTTCTTTTTTTTTTTACTCTTGGCTGGCATATTGTATTTTAGTTCGTCTACTTGGTTCTCACCCTTAGAGTTTCTGCAAGTATAGCTTGCTAGTGTGTTCTTTAGCTCTTCCAATTGAATTTGTATGGATTCTCTCATCCTCAGAATTAAAGTTCTTCATAGAGTTGTTTAAATTTTTGATCTGATTGCTTAATTTCGCTGAAAATGCTTGCTTAATTTCTGTTGCCAGTGCAATGAACATTGATTGTAGGCCCTTACTGACGAGGCTCAAGTGTTTTGATGGGTTTGGGGATTTGCCTGGATTTCTGTCCCTGTCTGCAACTGCAGCTGAGTTCCTCAGTTTTCTCATTATTCTTCAAGTTTTGTTGGATTTAATGGTGGATGTTTAGATTCCAATTATTTCAGAAATGACCTGTTGAGTTTTTAAACTAAATGGCTACTACATCTGCTGGTTAGACTATTTTTCCTTCCATGCGGTTTTATTTGAGTATGTGCAGAAAATCGACCGTTACTTAATTGAATTAACTGAGATTTAAGGCTGTATTATACTGCCTGAGAAATAATAGTGTCACATCCCACCTACAACCAATATAAGAGATGTACCTTGTAAGTAATGATTGGCAAGATTTGGTTTTGAAAAATGAATGGACAAGAGAAAAGGCCAATTCCTGGATTTGGGGTGGGCTACAATGGTTCAGTATGGAAAGATAGGGTCCAAGGCTTAAAGGTTTGCAACTGTGCAGGATTTTAGAGTGTGACAGGTTTAGTAGCTAGAGTATCTTAAACCAAGCAAGAGCCTTAACCCTTATACTATCTCCCTAAACCCTTTAAATATTTATAAAATAGATTCAAGAAAGATAATTAGATAATTTTTCTGCCTTCTCATATCAGATGTAGAAGACAGGTAGGTTTCCCCATTTTATGCAACTGTACTGATCTTCAATAAAATATGTGTTCATAAGAAAAGTTGATCGGGCCCGGAGAGATAGCACAGCGGTGTTTGCCTTGCAAGCAGCCGATCCAGGACCAAAGGTGGTTGGTTCGAATCCTGGTGTCCCATATGGTCCCCCGTGCCTGCCAGGAGCTATTTCTGAGCAGACAGCCAGGAGTAACCCCTGAGCAACACCGGGTGCGGCCCCAAAACAAAACAAAACAAAACAAAACAAAAAGCTCTTGGCAGGACTGTGTATTAGCAAAGAAAATGAATAAAAATATATATAAAAAAAAGAAAAGTTAATCACCTCAATATAATAACAAATTTTAATAAATCCTACATATTCCTAATTCTTACTCTAGAAAAATATGAATGAACGGTCTTAAATGTTTTATATATACATACCCATGTTGACCAAATTATATCTTTTCTTCAATGTGATAAAAATCTGAAATATAATACTCCACATTTATACATATTTTGGTACATATAATACTAATTAAGTATTCTTTTATCTTTAAAGAACATATTTTAGTATAATTTATTGTTTTTCAATAATCTTTTACTTATTTAAACACATAGATTTACCATCAGTGTTTTAAAAAGTGAGATACATTTATTAACCACAATATCAAATGTACTTATTTGATAGTTACAATAGAAAATACTAGTTCCTATAAATTCGTATTTAGAGTTGTCTACTTTGACTAGTGAAAAGGAAGTTAGAATTAGTGTCTTGTCCTTAATCATGTTTAGTTTAAAATATGTAAAAATATGTAAAGAATAAACTTTTATTCTAGGAGATTGTAATTTTTCCATACATAAAAATGAGCTTATGTCCTGAAATATGCTGCTACAATAAGTAATCACTTAAAAAATCTGCAATTGCTTAGCAGTCAATCAACTGAGGCAAAGATAATTTTCATTTTATATCACATAAAGTAATATTTCATAACATTTTCATTATGAGTGTTAATAAAAATAGCACTTTAGAATTATTTAGATATTCTTATATTGTATCTTATGGAATCTGCATCTACCTACTAGTTCTTTTCTTTGGTAGTAAATCACCTAATAATTCTGAGGTTATTACTATAACTATAATCTTAAAATTGTTACATTTGGGGGCTTAACTTCACATACCCTCTAGAACATAGTATATAACTTATATTATAGGCCATACTGATGTTAAGAAAGTATATAATAGTGCACTAATTTCTAAATTAAATTTCTAAATTAATTAAATTTCTAAATCTAATTTCTAGATTAATAAATTTCTAAATTTCTAGCACACACATATTTCTAAAATATTTTAATTTAATTATACATGTAAAATAAAATATATGCATATATTAAAATATATGTATGAACGTACAGAAGAATATATAAGAAATATCTGTTAATGAAATAGTATAAATAAGCATGCATATATACATAATTCTCTTTATATGTTCTACTCTGATCTATGTTATAAATATAACAGGAATTACACAGAAGTAAAAACTATGCTCCATTGTATCTATATAGAACTACAGTGGTTAGTGGGCTTACATACCAAGTGACTAACCAGCGTAAAATCCCTGGCATCCAAGGCATTTTCAGGAGTACTTTCTGAGTAAAGAGTCAGGAGTAAGCCCTGACATTGTAGAAAGTGGATCTAGAAAGTAAGGAAAAAAAACAACTTCAGCCCTTTATCAATCTTTTCTCTAGATTGAGTCACTTATATTATTCATTTTGTCTTTGATCTTTGCAGTGGAAAAGCAGGTAAGGAATTCTCCTTGTGGGGCCGGGCGGTGGCGCTAAAGGTAAGGTGCGCCTGCCTTGCCTGCAGTAGCCTTGGACCGACCGCGGTTCGATCCCTCGGTGTCCCATATGGTCCCCCAAGCCAGGAGCAACTTCTGAGCGCATAGCCAGGAGTAACCCCTGAGCGTTACCGGGTGTGGCCCAAAAACCAAAAAAAAAAAAAAAAAAAAAAAAAGTAATTCTCCTTGCATTAATACAAATCACAATAACTAAAGGCCTACACAAAAAGTGAATGCACTGTAAGACTCTGATCTTAAATAAATCAAAGGGAGAATAGAAAAAGGTTCTTGGATCACAATAAGTAATCAAGGAAAGTAAATTCTATAGCAACAAAGCAAGCCAAAGTAACAGTTTGATCTAAATGCTATTGTTAACTTCATCCTTCTACAATTCAAAATCTTAAAAAAAAAAAAAAAGCACTCAATTTATCAACTTAAATACATCTAATCTGAGCTCTTCCTTCATCCAAGTATAAAATTTGTATTATTTCTTTAAAATTGTATATAAATAAGGAGCCAGAGAGATAGAACAGCAGGTAGGATATAGCAGTCTGACCCAAGTTTAATCCCCAGAACCTCATATATTTCCCCAACCAAATGTGATTTTTGAGTTCAGAGTCAGGAAAAAGCTCTAAGCATTGCTGGGTGTGGGCAGGTTTAATCCCCAGTGCTCCATTTGCTCACCAAAACCCACCAGGAGTTCTGGTCCTCAAAACCAGAAGGAAGCCCTGATCACTACTGGTTGTGACCTAAAATACATAATAAATACACTTAATCCCCTCAGAAAGACAACTTTTCAGACATAGGTGACTTATCTAAGAAAAAGTAGAGTCTGATAATCATAAATTTCAGAGGAAAAAAATTAATTATTCTGATACGTTTGCCCCTCAGTGGTTTATTTAGCTCTTTAGCATGTGAACAAATGTACAACACTTTCTTAAGAGCTGCAGGCCTGGCATCCAACTCACTCCTAAGAACAAATGCACTTCTGTATCCCCCTACTTCCCTGCCACCCCACAAAAGCAGTTGTCTAGTATTTAAAGAAAAACGTACTGTTTTAATGAAAAGAAAAGGAGCAGACCAAAAATGAGACAAATATTTAAATTCTACAGCAAAAATAACTTTTACCAGAAGGGATCACAGGGTGGGATCAAATAGTGGCAGAAAAGTGACGGACTGTGTGGAAAATTACGGATACTTGCTGTGGTTGTGTGAACATATATTTCAGAGATATGAATCCCTATTCTTAAAATGTATACAGTGTTGTCAGCCAATGTCATCACAATTAAAATATCTATAGACTAACAAAAGAAAACCTGTTCTTAACACACCAGCCAGATAATGAATTCATATTATAAATTTAAATGTAAGAAAGGAGCTAAAGAGATAATGGTTATTTGTATGGGACTGACCCTGCTTCATTTTCAGGAAAAACATGGTGTCAGGAGGATCACAAGTATAGCCCTCCAGGTCACCAACACTGCCAGGATGACCTTAGTTTTCCTCAGAATTGTAGGGCCCAAGCTCCCACATTAAACCTCTAGCCCAGTTGACTGAGATTCAGAAAATAAAAAGGACCCCAGGTCTGTTCTGCTGATCACTGCATTCAGTTTTTCTAAATAGATACATAGATAGAGAGATAGTCAGATAGTAGATAAGTAGACAAATAGATATATTGATACATGATAGAGTCAGATAGTAGATAGACAAATAGATGATAGACAGACAGACAGATGGATAGATAGATAGATAGATAGATGATAAATGATAGACAGACAGACAGACAGATAGATAGATAGATAGATAGATAGATAGATAGATAGATAGATAGATAGATAGATAGATAGATAGATAGATAGATAGATAGATACATAGATAGATAGATAGATAGATAGATACATAGATAGATAGATAGATAGATAGATAGATAGATAGATAGATAGATAGATAGATAGATAGATAGATAGATAGATAGATAGATAGATAGATACACACAGATACATACACAGAGAGCCAGGAGAGAGCAGTCTTAGATTTTTTTTCTAAAAATCCACTTACCTCGTGAATTATCTCAATTATAGATAATTAGCAAGAAAATATACTTACATAAGCTCATGCTATCATTAATGAAAGGTGATAATTATCATTTATAAGAGTGTCAACATACTCTTTTGTAATCCCTGTGATCCCTTAAATAGATGTCAATTATCTCCAGTTTGCATAAACATAAGGTAGGTTACAAAGAGTGGCTTTGTTTTAATTTACTTCTGACATTGAGGGCAACATTTGTTTTGCAACCACTCATCTGACTAAACTGTGCGCCAAATTCTCTTTCATTTAGAGAATTGTTTTATATTCTAATATGCTAATTTGTGCCACATGTAAATATCACTCTATTTAGAAAGCAAGAAATAGACTCACCACTAATTAGTTTATAGTGTAGCTACTTTAGCTTATTTGATTAATAGAAGTGGCAGCGTGTTCTGTGTGTTGCTACACATCACCAAATTATTTTACATTTTTAAGTGTTATATTTAGACAGATGCCTATGCTATTTTTACTTTTCTGTAATAACAAACTAGCAACTAAATGTTAATTAGAAAAATGTATATGAGGGCCATAAAGATAGCACAGTGGTAGGGCATTTGCCTTGCATACAGCTGGCCCAGGACAAATGGTTGTTCGAATCCCAGCATCCCATATGGTCCCTGTGCCTGCCAGAGGAGCGATTTCTGAGCAGAGAGCCAGTAGTAACCCCGGAGCGCTGCAGGGTGTGACTCAAAAACAAAACAAAACAAAATATATTTAGTGCTAAAACTTTATTTCTCAATAGAAAAGATCCAAGAGGATAACACCATGTCTTTTATGGGAAAGAAGGGAGGCTGGGTCATACACTGCAGTGCTCAGAGCTCTTGGCTTTGCACTCAGAAATTACTCCTAGAAGGCTCAGGGCACCATATGGGATTCATGTGTGTGTGTGTGTGTGTGTGTGTGTGTGTGTGTGTGTGTGTGTGTGTGTGTGTTGATCATTTCTTCCTGTAAAATTATGAACTCCTTAAATTAAAACTATGAATTCAGGTCTTTTTTTTCCTTTTTAGGGAATTTCAATACAAGTTTGTTTAATTTTGGCCCATAGTCATAGTCGAGATGGAACTCAAAATGGCTGCATGCGAGGCAAATGACCTTCCTACCCACTGTGATATCACTTGGGTCCCAGCACCTGTATCTTAATCTGTTTTATATAATATTCTTGAAACTTTGCACAGCCTCTAGACTCAGAGTAAAGGTTGCTCATATGTGTAGAACTAAATGAATAACTATTGCATCCCTGTAGTTTTTCAGAGTCATAGTGCACAGCCCCTTATAATAATTTCACTTTTTATGTCCATTTTCACTGTTTGGGAACCTTCTGATTAATATTATCTCGCTTATAAAACAGAGCAATGCAACACACTATCTGATTATATAGAAAAAATTACTTTGCAAGCAATATTTTGTTAAAGTTTAAGTAAAAAATTTAGGGGACAGATGAAAAAACAATTGGGGAGAATCAAATGACAATTTCGTTTAGCTATATGATCCATTTGGCAATGAGTTGGATACAATAAAAACAGTAGGCACAAGTTGAAAATCATGATGAAATGAGAGGAGAACTGAGATAGAGTCACTAAAAGGAGGAATCCTCTGAAAGAGAACAGGAGACTTGAGAAATAGCACAAACAGAGCATTTGCCTTACAGGTGGCCAGCCTGAGTTCATCCTTGGCATCCTATATCATCCACCCTGAGTCTCCAGGAATGACTTCTGAGCTCAGAGCCAGGAGTAACCTGAACACCACTGGGTGTGATTGAAAAATAAAACACAACAAACAAACAAAAGACAAAATACCCATTACAAGACAATACTCAATAGCTTTATCTACTATAAGCACTTGCAATTATTTCCTCCATACTGTATATTAATATATAGCTACCTTATTGTACAGAAAAGAGAAAATGTCTACCAGACAGAAATCAATTTTGACTGTTATCCTTAACTGCCAATTCATTCATTAGCCTGGACTCCTCGATATTACCTAAAAAAGCAGTGATAGATTAGTCCCATATTCACTAATTTCCATACTTATATATACATTACACATATATACGTATATGTATATATATGTATATGTATATGTGTGTGTCTAAACCAGTGTTCTTTAAGAGGCCACATGAGGCCTATTGAGGACATTTGTCCAGCCTGCTGGGTGTTTTGGCGGCTGCTGCCTGTCCTGCTTAGCTGCTGATTCATACGGGGGCCCACAGTATCACATATGCGAACTCTATGCTGCATGCTGTAACTCTCTTCTTTCTCTTTGTCTCTCCACAGTCTCAGGTAGAGGTCCTCAAACTATGGCCTAAGGACCATTATTTTTCATAGTTTTTTTAAACTATAGTCTGACCCTCTAACAATTTGAGGGACAGTGAACTGGCTCCTTTTTTAAAAAGTTTGAGGACCCCCTGTGTAAACTATGTCTGGAATAAATAAGTTTATGTTTCCTCTAATTTTCAAACTTAAGTCAATGATCGGCATTCAGAATTTTTAGCTCAGTAAAGAAGCAATTTACTGGAGTATCTTAAGTAATCCACACTCACACACACACACACACACACAGACACACACACAGAGTAATTGTTGCTATAAAGTAAAATGCATGATTGCTGAATATTTGTAGGATGCAAATCAAACACATGATTTATCTTTGGAGATTCCAATAAGGATAAAACTAGAACTCCAGAGATTGTTACAGATCAAAATTCATACTAATTTCAAAGATTTTGAGAGCACAGCTCACAACAAAGACTGAAAAGATAAAATAAAGACCTAACTATATCTTCCTTTTGGAATGGAATAGAGATAGGAGAGAGAACAAATAAATCTTTATAGAAAATAATTTGTAAAAGAGCAAAACCAACTTTGTGTCTTGTAATAGGCAAATCTAACAAGAGTAGATTGAAAGAGATTATGAAAGAGATTGACTTAAGGTGACAAGTGTTGTCTTAATTATTTTTGGCTATTTTGACTTAAAATCACAATCTGGGTGTTTTATACAAAGCAAAACTTATCACATTTTGGATACTGTAAAGCTAAATTGTGTCAATATGGTCTATGAATTCTGGTGATATTTTTTTCTGATGATAACCCTCTTCTGAGTTCCAGATGGTTGGCTCACTTGTGAGAGAGACTATTCAAGGAAGTATGAATTTCAATTAGGTTTACTTTGTTTTTTGTTTGTTTGTTTGTTTGTTTGTTTGTTTTTTGTTTGGGGACACACTAAGTGGAGTTTAGGGCATACTCTTGGCTCTATGGTAGGGATATCTACTGAAGGATCTTGGGGAAAGTTAGGGGTTGCCGAAGATTGGGGATTGACTTCTGCCCACTGTACTCTCTCTTGTTTCACCCTCATTGTTCTGTAAGAACCCTGATCTTTTTTCATGGAATCTCTACCTTAATGAGACTGGAGTTACAGTACAACAAGTAGGACATTTTCCTTTCCTTTTAGGCAGTTATCCCAGGGTTCATCTCTGGCACTCCATATGCTTCTCCAAGCCATATGAACCTCAACAGGAGTGATCTCTCAACACAGAGAAAAGAGTAAGCCATAAGCATTGCCAAAGTGGTCCCAGAACAATAACACAAAGTCTCTGGCTTTATAACATTATCTATTTTTTTTTGCCTCCTCAATTATCATTACATTGCAAACTGTTACATTGTCAGTATGGGGTGCCAGTACGGTAGGTAGTATTTAGACAGGTGAAGTTGGGAAAGACACAAAAATTCATCCAAGATAAATGAGCAAGTAATAAATTATTAGAGCACACGTTGTTTAAGAAATTAAAAAAACTTGGGGTGCTGGAGAGATAGTACAGCAGCAGGGTATTTGCCTTGCACACAGTGACCTGGAACCAACCTGAGTTTGATACCCAGCATGCCATATGGTCCTCCTAGTCTGACAGGACTGTTTTCTGAGATACCCAAAATATTTCTTTAATTTAATTTTTATTTGAGAAACAGTTTGCGATGAGGAAAAAAACAAAATTAAAAGCAGCAATTTGTGAAAGACCATAAAGATACTCTTCGAGTCAGTGAATAATATTTGTAGGTAAATTTGAAATGATCCAAAATTTGGGAGGCATATATTTTTATACTAAAAAGCTTTGTAAATGGGGCTTGTCAGAATTAAAAGACTCCAAAGCATAGATCTAGGACCCAAGGTTACATGTGTTCATAAATATATTCTGTCAGGTAGTAAAACTTGACACTCTCAGTATAAATTTTTGTTGATACAAATGTCAAGTTATGGGGCGGGAGCAGTGGCACAGCAGTAGGGTATTGGCTTTGTATGCGGCTGACCTAGGAGGGACTACAGTTCGATTCCCCAGAGTTCCATATGGTCCCCCAATTCAGGAGCGATTTCTGAGAGCAAAGTCAGGAGTAACCCCTGAATGTCACTGGTTGTGACCCAAAAACAAAAAAAAAAAAGGTTATTAAAGTAATATGAAATTACTTAGGACATTCAGAAAACTGGTAAGTAGGCAAAATGTACAATAAAGGATTGAAAGATATGGCTCTGTTTTGAAAAGAGAGTACTCCTAGTAAACTAATTCTAAGCTTTGATAAAAGTTTGAGTCAGAGATCAAATCAAGTGGACACTAAATTTGGGTTTGAATCTTCCAACAGTATATGCAAAAGAGAAGTCTGTCAGAGCTTCTAAAAACAAAATACATAAATATTCATATCCAGACATTTTTCTTAAAAAATTACCAAAGAGCAAGTTCTAAGTGGCATAACAAAGACAATTGAAAGCTACAAATAAAAAAATAAAAGAAATTGCATTTTAATTTAAAATATAACTTTCAACTTTTGAATACAAATTGTACAGCTTTCCTTAAATGCAAGCTAGTTTTACATTCAATCTTTAAACACTTTAGTAAGATGAAGATTGTGATGAGAATTTTGCTTTAAAATTTAAAATCCCTGGAGTGGTATTTACTTGGACAAAAGAATAAAATATATTGTAAGTGATTTTCTATCATTTAAATGACATAATACCACTTTGCCCCTAAGAGTTCAGAAAGATTGCAAGATTTAAAAACGAATTTTTTAAAAACTTTCTCTCTCAGTACTTGAAAGTTTGATTAGGGGTAAAGAAATCAATTCTCATTATCTTCAGTAAGAAAGGCATTTAGTCTTTGCACTATAAATTGACCTTCAGAGCTAAAGAAAATAGAAGCCAGTTCTACTGTGTGTTTTAGTTTAGGAGTTCACCTACTAAATTTCAGGGTGCCAATCAAAATTAACACTCATTTTTATAGGCCATATCCAGCTAGTAAAATTATTCCTTGAATATAACTTGAAATTTATTCAACATCAAAATTTAGAGACAATTTAGTAATTTCGGTTTTATAAAATATCCATTCCAAATCCTAATTATCAAAAAACTTCACAAATCTGCTCTACTTATAAATTTTATAAATTTATAGAACTCTGAGATAATTTGATCACTTAGCTCATTCTTCTTGCTTTGCAGAAAAGGACACTAAACTCTAGATAAATTTAAGACCTTAATCAAAGTTTCACTGCTAGTAAGCAGCAATTAAAATACACCATATCATTTAAAAAAAAAGTATCTCAACAGATCTGCTAATTCTAATATTTGATGCTATAAAATAGTTTCTCAAATTATAGAATTACTTGATTTTCAAAATTCAAAATACAGGTTTGCCTTATAAAAGTGGGTATGGGTAAGAAAGATTGTATAGTAACCTGCCTTACATGTAACTCACTCCAGTTTAATTGTTAACATGGCCCATAGTCTAAGTACCACGAGGGCCAATCCCTGAGCACAGAAGTGTCAAATGTGGTCCAACAACCAATAATCCCTACTCTGCCAGCCAAAGAATTGTGAAATATGAGGAAGACTAGTTAAAATAAATTATGTAATTTTTCTGTTCATACCTTACTTCTAATATTTATTAAACCTCTTGGATCAGAATTTGTTCCTACTCATTGATAACATTTGCCAGTCTTGTTTGTTTTGTTTGTTTTTGTTTTTAGACCACACCTGATGATGCTAAAGGTTTACTCCTAGCTATGCACTCAGAAATCGCTCCTGGCTTGGGGGACCATATGGGATCCTGGGGATTGAACCCAAGTCCGTCCTGCGTCCTGCCACATGCATTTGCCCTACCGCTGTGCTATTGCTCCGTCCCTATATGCCAATTTTTAATGAATGACTCATCACTTTAAAATTTATAGTTTGTTTTAAATTGTTGTTTTTCATATGGCCCAAGATTAACTTATTCCTTTTATGTAGATGTCATAATTTAAAATTCTATTAAAGTGGGCTGAAAAATAGCACAATGAGTAGGGCACTCGCCATGTATGTAGACTCAAACTAGTGTCTCATACATTTTCCCAAGTACCAGTCAAAAGGTAATTTCTGAGCTCAGAAACAGGAGTAAACTTATGAGAATACCCATGTGTGGTTTAAACACATTCTTTATTTAAAAATAAAGAAACATAAAGTACTGTAACAGTAACATTCAGACATTCACTGTTACTACACTACACTTACTGATACTGTGTTAGCACCACTGTGCTAGTTCTAGTCTCTTCACACCCTATCTCCTTTGGTAAACAGTTCTGTAGATTGATTTTTTAGGTCTGTTATCATTAGATTTTTTGCATTTTCTTACTATGTTTCTTTATATTACAGAAGTTATACAGATACATTGGTGTTTGTTCTTTTGACTCACTCTCTTCTGCAAAATAGTGTCCAGGTTCATCCACACAGCAGCAAAATGTATGACTTCTTTTGTTATAGCTATAATATATACCAAAGTGCATAACTGTGCATACAGAGATACTGTATATATTTATGTATATGTGTAGCATAGGCAACAGTTTTTTAATCCATTAATTTTGAGTATCTAAGATGTTTCTAGGGGTACAAGCTGTGGCACAGCAGTAGGACTTATGTCTTGCAAGAGGCTAACCTAGGATGGACAGTGGTTTGATCCCATTCCCCAAGCCAGGGGTGATTTCTGAGTGCATAGTCAGGAGTAACCCCTGAGCATCCCCAGGTGTGGCCCAAAAACCAAAAAAAAAAAAAAAGTTTCTAAATATTTTTATTATGAATAATGATGGTCATATGGAACTTCAATTTTAAAATAATTTAGACACATTATTTTTTCCATTATAACAGGATCAGAATACATTTCTAAAAACAGTAATGTGGTTGTTCTATTTTGTTTTGTTTTCCCATTTCCTTACTAAGGTTGTTAACCTAAATTTTAATGAGAGCTGAATTGATTACTGCAGCCTTAATTCCAACCTGTACCTCTTTACTTCAAGCATAGAAGAATACAGAAAACTACTTTCATGAGTGCTAATTGGAATTTTTTATTACTGTAAGGATTTTCCAATTGTCATCACTTATAACTATACCTATGGCAATCCAAAATTAAATTTATTTTAATTACAGATAAAAAATGCCATAAAAAGCAGCACTGAGTATGGAATTACACAGTCAGCTTCCAAGTTACATATCATTGTCAAATTAAAGAAAGCTCTATATAGTTATTAAATAATGCCTGCTTTTTCACAAACCAGTCTAATTTTTATTAAAGAAAAATTGATTAGTTTCAGCTTTCTATTTTATTGTCACTCCTAACCAACATTTGTGACTTAATCCTTGTATGATAATGTCACTGCAATAACAAAAAAATCTTACTCAGGTAATTCTATTTGCCTCTAGTTTTATAGCTATGATATTTGACATTGCTATTTACTTTGTATTTGCCATGTGTGACTTTTTTAATTTTTTCAGTTTTGTTATTTTTCTAAAAGTGGTGTTTATTTTACTTCGTGTACATATTTGTAAAGGTCACAAATAATTGAAATTCTCTGTGTTTGTCTTATAACTATGTGAATGCTCTGTTTTGCGTGTATCTATAATTTGAGTTTGACTGAATTCTACTTTTATTGAATTTTATTTTTAACCATGATGTTCTTTCATCAAATATGGGTATGATGTTGTTAGAATAAATTGCAGTATATTTAACTTTATTTGAGTAACATAAAAATGATAGTCAATTCAAAGTTAAAATGAGTAACTCATATTTTCACTGTAAAATTAACAATATCCCCAAGGTAAAATGTTAGTAATTTTATTTTTTGTTAAAAATCATATTTTCTACATATTATACGACATGGCCTATTTTTAACCTGTGTCTACAAAGACAAATTCATCATTATTAGTGCATGGAAAAGAAAAATAGAGAATTGGTGTTTAAAAAAAGTAGAACTTCAGTGGCATTATAACTTTATAACTTGAGTCATCCACCTCTAGATAAAAGAAACAGATACTACTGATGGCACCTATCATATAACAATATGAATATACTTAATTTCATAGAAATGAGTGCTATGACAGTTAAATTGATAAAGTTTGTAGTGTATAAATAGCTGCAATGAAAACAAAGTAGATAAAATCATCAGGAACCTTGGAGAATACAACTATATAAATGACTACCAATTATGAGTATGGAAACTATAACAAAATTATTCTATGTCTTCCTTTTTAGAAAAGCAAGATTGTTTTTATTAAAACTTACCTAAAAAGATGTGAGAGGAGAGAAAGAGCAGAAATACATTTGCAACGAGAAAATGAGCTTCTCCAGAGAGAAAAAAGCAAGCAAAGTGACAAAGAGAGAAATAATTCTAATTATTATTACCATCTAATTCAAATGGTAAACAGGGAGTTCTAAAGAAAAAAGCTACTGCACATCATTAGGTAGAAGAAATGAACTTGATAAATACAAAGTAGAAAAATTATAGGAAAAGCTTTAGCTATAAAAACAACTTAATATATAAAAATATGTGTTAATTTTGATGTCCAAGGAATTTTATGTCCAGTGTTTCTCCACAAATCTCGTTTCATTTTATACTCCAGTTGTTATCCAGTATCCTTCTCATACCAACATCTTTGTTATTGTACTGAGAATTTTCATTAACTTCCAACCCAATCTAGCATAACCCATCTTTAAATAATATATAAAATTAAGTCTTGACCACTATGTGGGAAGCATTACCTAAGATTCTAAATTCTATGTTTTAATATATATTTTTATATTTGTATGACTTACCATATGTGATTATCAGTAATTTATTTTATCTCCAGTTTATCTAGTCATCATTGACAGGTCTTCCAAAATAAATAATAAAAAGCATTATTTTTCTAACGGTAAACAATGACTGTCCAAATAAAGACATAAATTGATGTTTTTATCACATAATAAATTCATAAACAAACTGAAGAAAATATTGAAGATAAAATGATTATTTTTTTCTCTAGACCATCTCAAAGGGTCTCATATCTGATTTCTAATAGTTGAATAATTCCCATTACTTTAGCAGTAGTTAAAAAAAGTTGACAAGAGGTCAATTTATTAAATAAGGTATTTTACTAAAAATTGCATGGTGAAAGTAATATTTGCCATTATTAAACTACATAGAGCTTCTGGTTGTCAGCAACAATGTTGGGTAGTACCGTGTCATCATAAAATTTTGAGAAGCACCTACAGCAGGGGCCTCTTGACAAGTTTTATTCACAAAACAAGATTTCATAGATACAGTGACCTGAACAGCAAATGCTAGAGTCCAGCCCCTGGTAGACTGAACTAGAACTAAAACAGGGGCACCATGAGGACTGAAAAAACAAGACAGACATTATAGAGAAAAGCCTGGGGTCATGGGCTCCCAGACTCAGGTACTGAAAGCCCCCAACTGTCCTTCAATTAGGATATTGATTATTCAAGCATAATCAACATGGAAAGAAGGACTAATTTTAGGCAAATTCTATCTAATACTAACCAAGCCTCCTGGGGAGATTATATTTCATAAAGGAAGTTGTGATAAAAGAAGAAGCAAAGGTAGAATCTCTGAATTTTGTGTTCCTCTGAGAGAGGTGGCAGATAAAAAGTGAATACAATACTCCAGCCCAAAGGGCATTCCCAGTGGGTGACTCTGTACCGGTAATTCAGAAATTAACAGCCCTTATCACTCCTGGTCACCTTTTTATGTCCCTCTCCTCAGACTATCAACTCTCTAGCTAAATTTATTTATTTCTTGGATGCCTTCATATCCAACAACCACAAATTAGTAACCTCAAAACATGTTTGTAGATATTAGCCAGAGCTGGTGATGCCTTTGAGCCTTCTTAGTAGCCTAGATTCTTCTTCACACAATGAGTCATGCAAAAAGATAGGGGAAAAGATATTATGAGACTCTCAAGTAAGGAAATCAGTGAAATACATATTGATCACACAATTAGAATAATTTAATTATTTATGAGGACTTTTAAGGAATTTATATACAAATTAAGTAAATACATAAACTAGAGGAAATATTTGATGATTGACCAAATGATCCACCTTCAACCCCTAACCAATAGAATTTATTATGGATTCAATATGTTTAAATATGTTTTATGACTGCATGGAAGAGGCCAAAGAGATATTACTGAAAGTAGGGCATGTATGTTGTCAACCTTGATTCTATCCCTAGCACTTCAAATACCTACAGGCATGATCCTGGACAAATATTCAGAAGTAAGCAAGCCCTGTGCACCAGTAGATATGCCTCTCCCAAAAAAAGCTAGTGAAGTAATGGTACATAAATAAAAGTTAAAAATTTAAGTTAGGGACCAAAGTGGTGGCGCTAGAGGTAAGGTGTCTGCCTTGCCAGTGCTAGTGTAGGACAGGACTTGCTTCGATCCCCCGGCGTCCCATATGGTCCCCAAAGCCAGGAGCGACTTCTAAGCGCATAGCCAGGAGTAACCCCTGAGCGTCACCGGGTGTGGCCCAAAAAACAAACAAAAAATTTAAGTTAAAAAAATAAACATAATTTACATAAGTAACTTAGATTTCCAGAAGATCACAAAGGATACTTCAGAATAGTCATTTAGGGTTAAAGATTAATTATTGTCAAATTGTAATACTGCTTTCAAATATAATATATGCCTTACTAATGAATATTTTAAGTATATCTCCTTGTCATATCAACCATTATGCTATTTTCTTCAAGGTTCACTAAACCCTTTAGTATTATAACTATTTTTTTTATTCATTTCTAGGCTAGAATCAATTTCACATTTGTATTGCAAATGAAAATGCATAAAAATCCACTCAGGCCCTTGTTTATATCAATCATTTTATCTTATATAACAGTCTTATTAGCAGTGCCCCAAGGCATTTTAAATATTCATGTGGTCATGTTAACATGCCTTCAAGTTTTAAGTAGATTATATCTGTAACTTAAAGGAATTATTCCAATTCTATAAAGAGAAACAATTCCTGAAAAAAAGCATAATCTCTCCTTCATAATTTTACCATGTCTACAGAAACAATTTTTACAACTCCTCTGAGGATAACAATAATAAGATTATGTTATATGCTTATATGATACTTTCCTAATAGTCATCAACTCCTTTATCTTTTTGACAGCTATGAGCAATAAATGGTGAAACAATATTTTGCTCTTCTCTAGTAAGGAAACTAAGGCAAAGAGCCCAAGAGAAATGACCAGAATAAATTTACAACTAAGTTAAATGATAAAAAGTCAGAAATCAAAACACATCAGGCAACTTAATTAATCTTCTAGTAATTAAAATAGTTATGGGTTGTTCTACTAGCAACAAAAAAATGGTTGATATTGTATATAAAAAGCATGTTGACTGAAGATGACACATTGTCTTAGGCTTTGTAGAAAGAATAAGTTATGCAACAGTAGCAAAAATAAAAATACTGAAATCAAAGTGGCACCACAAAAAAATACTTTAATTCACTTAGTACTAGTGAAAACTACGTTTTACTCCTCAATGTTTTTCATTCAAGATAAGACTCAGCAATTTTCTCCTTCATATTATATAGCTATATCACCTGGAAATGAATAGAAAATGGAAATTCCATGACATTTTTCCATGATGAAATGGAAATTTATCATTGAGGTGGAGTCCAAGCTGGGATGTGAGGTTATGTAAGGTAGGGTTTGAATTTTTTCTACTGGCAACTCCTTTCCACTGAGAAATGCAACACAAGCAAATGCTATCAAAACAATATACAATTTGAACACAGACTAACCCCAAAAAATAGCTAATGGAGGAGAAAACATTTGCATTCAAACACATCAGATGATGAGTTGCTATTCAGAATATACTGCATACTCACAATGGTAAACCTCCCAAAACTTAAACCCCATTAAAAATGGAGAAAGGAAATGAACAGACTCTTACATGAGAAAGACCAACAGATAGCCAATAAGCATTTGAAAAAAATATTTATAATTAGAGAAATCCAAATCAAGACTACACTGAGATATCGTATTCCAGCGAAAATGGCACATATCAAAAATACTGGAGCATTCTATGTTTGTAGAGATGTAATGAAAAAGGAACTCTTATTCACAACTGGTGGATATGCTGCCTGGTCTAACCACTATGGAAAACAATATGGAAGGTTTTTAGTAAACTCAGAATGGATCTCCATCTGACACAGGAATCCCCCTTTGATGTATCTACCCCCAGGTCAGAAAAAGTCATTCAAAAGGATAGACATGGAGAGTAACAAGCTGAGTAAAATGAGCCAGAGAGAGATTGATCTATGAGATATAAAGAAAGCAAAACATTAGTGGGATTTAGGGAAAAAAAGATAGTATTATAATAATAATGTGCATAGACAATAACAATGAGACCCTGAAGGACCAGCCTATGATATAAAGCTTATAACAGAGTGGTATGTACAGTTAGACAAATAACTACACTAACAACTACCATAATAATGATAGAGAAATGCAATGTCTGTCTCAACGACAGGCATGTGATGGAGGAGAAGGAAAATGGGGACAATGGTGGGTGGCTTGAAAGTTACTCTAGTGAAGGAAAGTTGTGTGCATTTTATGGATGAAACTCAATTACAAACATATTTGTTATCATAGTGCTTAATAAAGAAATTATTTCATTAACTTTTTTAAAGGGGCTGGAGTGGTAGCACAAGTGGAAGGGCATTTGCCTTGCACACACTGACCTAGGACAGACCGCAGTTACCTGTTTTTGCGATTACCTGTTTGGATTCTTATCTTTTAGAATACAATAACCAGGACAAGATTCAGCACTGCCAATTTTCCTGGTCACACTGGATTCACAGTAACAAATGAGTGATGATACCTTTAAAATCAATATTTTCTCTATTTATTTTTAGTAAATCATGGTTGTTGATTTTCTTCACTTAGAGAAATCTCTTAAGTGTCTAGACTATGTAATATTTACATTATTTCACACTAAAATTTCTATTTTTAGATTTCCTAATTCATTATTAGCTAAATGCTATGCTAATTGTTTCTAGAGAAATGAAACTCGAAGTTTAAAGATAATAGGAAGCATATCATATTGTATTATAAAGACAGGAGGGTGCATGATACATCAACTGTAATTTGGAAACCCGGGAATATTTGGAATAATTTAGAATAATTTAGCCTGAAATCTGAGAACCAGTAGTGCTAATATCTCCAGCTAGGAAAAGGTAGATATCCCATTTGCGTACAGCAAATTCTTTAATTTATTCAGAATCTTAATAGTAAGGATGAACCAAAGTTAATATCTTCAAGAAACACCCTCATTGACAAACCCATAAACAATGCCTTACTAGCTATCTTGGCATCCTTTAGCATAGCTAAAATGACATAAAAATAACTATCAAATAAACTGAGGAAATACAATTGAGAATTTATTCTGAGGGAAAAAAGAACATCAGTAAGATTTCCTTTATTTTTAGAAATTAGCTCTAGGACAATAAATCATTTCTAGAAAAACATGGTAGAAGGATTTTTATGAGTCTGTTGTAAAGTGGAATATAATTTTGTCTCATGTTTTTCCTTTAATAAAAAGATATGAAATTGTAATATGGACTTGCAATTTCAAATAGTGCTATTTTCACTCTAAAACACATGTCTGTTGGGAACATGAAAAGAGGTTGCCTATCCAACATCTTGTTCCTGCTCAGTGTATACTGGCCTATAGTTATTTCATAATGACATTTCCACAGAATGCTATGAAGCAAGTAAATACTTGAAAAGAACAGATAAGAATGACAATCCACAAAAATGACTCCATTTTATTCCTTTTTTTTTTTTTTTTGGTTTTTGGGCCACACCCGTCGGTGCTCAGGGCTTACTCCTGGCTGTCTGCTTTTGGCCCACACCCAGTGATGTTTAGGGGTTACTCCAGGCTATGTGCTCAAAAAACACTTCTTGCTTGGGGAACCATATGGGACCCGGGGGAAACGAACCCAGGTCCATCCTGGGTCAGCTGCGTGCAAGGCAAATGCCCTTTCACTGCGTTATCACTCTGGCCCCACATTTTACTTCTGATCTTATTAAAGAGTGAGTGGTTTATTTAAATATTCACTATTTCCCTTTTAGATTTTTTGGAAAGTTGAGAAAAGCATACTATTTCTAAATGATTCAAATATAACCCATTGTGCTTTATAATGGACACTTTAAGTAGGCTCAAAAGAGGATCTTTAGCTTTTAATGAAGTGAATTTGTTCTTTTACTTATAGGCAAGTAATAATAAATAATTACACCAAAACCTTATCTGACCTCAATTATTTCAATGGATTTTACTCAACTAAAGACTGATTCAGTGTGAAAATGATCCCATTACAAGTGATAGAGTGCTGGTTTGATTTTCAGAAATGCCTGTGTTCTTAATTAACTGTAATCAAATCAATATAACTTTTAGCAAGGTTTGTGTGTGTATAAAGATTATTGGCACTTCCAATGAGGAACAATTATGACTTTTTATATTACTTTTTTTGTACCATTGCTTTTGCTTAAATGCCTGACTGAGAACATTATTCATGGAAATTGCTAATTGTGTGTGCTCCTAAATTTACTTTCTTAAAGATATTGTAAGACCCAGAATACATAGTTTTAAATTTCTATAACTATTATGTGTTATAACTTTAAACTAAGCTACAAAATCAGGTTTTAAAGTATATTGAATTAAAAAATTCAATCTCTTAATATCAATGTTTCTATATATAAAACTATATATTTAAAACTTTTTTTGATTTGGTTTTTAGAACACACCTGCAGGGGTCTCAAACTCGCGGTACGGGGGCTGCAAACGGCCCTCCATAGAACATTTTGTGGCCCTGCCCTAGAGGAATCTTTTTTTTTTTGTTTTGTTTTGTTTTAGTTGTTTGGGTCACACCCCCCAATGTTCAAGGCTTACTACTGACTTTGCACTCAAGGATCACCCCGATTTTGCCTCCTGCGGCCCCCAGGTAAATTGAGTTTGAGACCCCTGCAAGGGGATATGGGCTCAGAAATTGCTGCTGGCTTGGAGGACCATATAGGATTCCGGGGGATCGAACCGCTGTCTGTCCTAGGTTAGTTCATGCAAAGCAAATGCCCCACCACTGTGCCACCACTCTGGCCCCATTTCAAACTTTTTAATAATTTAAAGCTTATTCTGTCACATATAGTTTGGAGAATGAACATACATTAAAATAAATTTCTATCTAAATTATCTCTTATTTATACCTTTTTGTTTATTTGTTTGTTTTTTGTTGTTGTTGTTGTTTTTGGGTCACACCCTGCAGCTCAGGGGTTACTCCTAGCTCTATGCTCAGAAATCGCTCCTGGAAGGCTAGGGAGACCATATGGGATGCCTGGATTTGAACCACCATCGTTCTGCATGCAAGGCAAATGCTTTACCTCCATGCTATCTCTCCGACCCAACCTTTTTCTTTCTTACTTTAGTTACTTCTTGTTTTCATTTTTACTTTTTGTAACCTAAATGTTTGAAAGTGGTACCTACCTAGTAGGTCTTAACATGTACGTAAAAGGTAAATGAAACTTAGGCATTATGTTAAATGAAATAATTTTGGGAGAGAAATACAGACTACAAAGATTCATTTATACATGGACTATACTGTAAAGGATGAAGGCTCCTTCCACCCCTAGTTAGCTGATGGTTTTGATCATAAATGGATAATCTTGTCAAATGCTTTCTGTTCAGTGTATCAACAATATTATAATTTTTCTTTTATGGATCTGATGTGTGGCATTGATTTGTATATATTGAACCTCCTTGTATTCCTAGGATAAAGTCCAGTTGATCATGATACATAATTTTTTGGATATAGTTTGCTAAGATTTTGTTGAAAAATTTTTTTGTTTTTAGTTTTCTTTTGTTTTGGGGCCATATCCATTGACGCTCAAGGGTTACTCCTGGCTATACACTCAGAAATTTCTCCTGCCATGAGAGAACCATATGGGACACCGGGTGATTGAACCAAAGTCCATTCTAGGCTAGTGATTGCAAATCAGATGCCTTACATCTAGTGCCACCGCTCGCCCTTTGTTAAAGATATTTTTAATATAATTTTTATTTTGATCATAGTGGCTTACATATTGTTGACAATAATATTTTAGGTAAATATTTACATAACATCAGGGGGGATTCCCATCACCAAATTGTCCTCCCTACACCTCTGTTTTTGTCCTATCTCCCGTATCCTCTTCCCTCACCCCCAGGGTTGCTAGAATATGTGGTCCCCTATAACGTTGGTCTGTAATATACTCTCATGGTAGTATCTTCCTCAACTTTGGGTATCAGCAAGATGTTAGCTTTATAGAAGATATTAGAGAGGGTTCCTGTCTTTTGGATATTTTCAAAGAGTTTAAGTATTAGTGGTAGTAATTCTTTATTGAATGTTTGATAAAACTCACCTGTAAACCCATCTGGGCCTAGACTTTTATTTCTAGGGAGATTCCTCATTACTGTCTCAATTTCCTTACCTTGCTTGGAATGTTTATGTTTATCTATGTCCCCTCATTCAGTTTTGGGAGATTCTATGTTTCCAGAAAACTATTCAGTTCTTCTAGTTACTATACCTTAACATAATCTAGTTCTTCTAGGTTTTTAGCTAAACAGAGTAAATTTGTTTATAGTAAGCTCTCATGAGGTCTTGTATTTCTATGTGTTCTATCATGCTTTCTCCCCATTTATTTCTGATCCAATTAATTTAAGCACATTTCTAACCTTGTGAGTTTTTCCACTGGTTTGTCTGTCTTATTTATCTTATTTTTGAAAACCCAGTTTCTGGTTTTGTTAATTCTTTGTACTTTTGTTTGTTTCTATGTCATTGATTTCTACTTTGTTCTTTTTTCTTCAACTAGTGTCTGGGTTCCTTTAATGTTGGTTATCCAGAGACTCTTGTTTGCCTTGAGATTATTGATTTTATCTTTTCATATTTCATTATGTATGCCTGTATTGCTATGAGTTTCCCTCTAATTACTTCTTTTGCTGTGTCCCATAGATTTTTGGTAACTTGCTTCTTCAATATTATTAGTTTCAAGGAATATTTTTATTTCTTTCTTGATTTCCTCTTTGACCTAGCTGCTCTTAAACAGCATAATATTTAGTCTCTATATGTTAGAATTTCTTTAAATGTTTTATATGCAAGATAAATTTCTGTGATCTTATGTTCTAATAGGATACTTGGTATGATTTGTATGTTTGTAAATTTTTGTAATAAAATGTAATCTATCCCAGAAAATGTTCCCTGTGCACTAGAGAAGAATATGTATTCATATTTTTGAATATAAAAGGCCATGTATAAATCCATTAGACCTTACTTTTCTAAATTCTTATTTAAGAATCTTATGCCCTTACTTTGTCTCATGGATCTATCCACTAGTGAGAGTGGCTTATTGAAATATTCCACTACTATCATAGTTCAATCTATGTTATTCTCTAGGATTATGAGAAAAAAAACTTTACAAAATTTGCTGACCCACCATTTGGTGAGTGTATGTTGAATGATTATAATGAGTATATGTGAATATACTTAGTGCTTATTAGTTTATTGTTCTGCTGATAAATATGTACTGTCCATTTTTGTATCTAATAACTTTCTTAAAGTTTAATATAATTTAATATAAGTATGGCTGTTCCAATATTTTTGTTTTGTTTTGTTTTTTAGTTGCATGCATAATTGTTTTCTATCCTTTTACTCTTCTTCTGTACCTGTTTTTGGATTTTAGATGTGTTTTCCATAATAACCAAATGGATAGCTTTAGTTTCCTGATCCCAATCTACCACTCTATACCTTTTAATAGGAGAATATAATCCACTGACAGTCAAAGAAACTATTGACAAATAAGGCTGTTGTGCTTTTATACTAGTTATTTTATTTATATACATGATCTTTCAGTAGTCATTCTGAGTTGTTTTGGTTTTCAAGAATGTTGCTAGTTTTGTTTTGTTTTGTTTCAGTTTTTGTCTGAAATTTGTTTTATTCCCCCCTTTTGTTTAATGAGAGGTTTGCTAGCTAGGGATTCTAGTTTAAAACCTTTTTTGACTTAGTAATTTAAATATGTAATTCCAATTTTTTGCATGTACTCTTTTATATGGAATATCTAATATGATTCTTTTTTTTTTTTTTTTTTTTTTTTGGTTTTTGGGCCACACTCGGTGACACTCAGGGGTTACTCCTGGCTTTGCGCTCAGAAGTTGCTCCTAGCTTGGGGGACCATATGGGACGCCGGGGGATCAAACCGCGGTCCGTCCTAGGCTAGCGCAGGCAAGGCAGGCACCTACCTCTAGTACCACCGCCCGGCCCCCTAATATGACTTTTATGTTCTTTATTTTTAAGGTTTCTCTTCTTACTGCTTTAAAAGAATTGTCTTTCTATTTGGTTTTGCCATTTTGATTGCTATATGTTTTGGTGTTCTTTTTGATTGTCTTGTTTGATTATCTTTCTACTTATTTAATTTGCACGTATTTCTCTTTAGAAACAGTGGGAAAGTGCTCTGCATTATTTTTCCCATTACTTGTTATTCTCCATTTCCCTTTTCCTCACTTTCTGACATTCCTATAATTTGAAGATTATCCCTCTTGCTTTTATTCATTAAGTACCTACATTTCTTTTATTCTTTGTCTCTTTTTTCGTTTTGATATGTTATCAATGCTAGCTTATAATTTGTCTTCAAGCTTGTCTATATAATTTCCCCCCCTGTTTTATTTTGCTACAATGGCTTGTTATAATATTTTAGCTCCTTTGATTCCATTTGTATGAATTGTCTCATCTGAATGATTTCTTTTTAAAATTGGTTGAATTTCTCTTCTATTGATAGATTAATTGCACTGCTTAGTGCTTTAGTTTTTGTTGCCAATGTATTGAGTGTTGATTTTAGATCTTCATAAACCAACCTTAAACATAGGCTTGCTGACATGCCTACATTTCTCTTCCTATCTGCAATGGCAGTTGAGATTCATATCCTTCCTATCATTCTTTACATTTTTGAATTTTAATAGTGTGGTCTTAGGTTCCCCATAATTGAGAAATGATCTGAAAATTGTTTCTAACAAATTGTGGCTAATCTGCATTTCAGGTTATTTTCTTAACAATGCAGAGTTATTTGAGTATGCTAAGTAATTATTTGAGGTTGAATACTGCCTGAAAAATAGAAGGCCTTTTCACCAACTGCCTGGAAATAGAAGGTATACATTAGAATGTATTCAGACAGTAGCATGTCCACATGGTTTTAGTATTAAAGGGAAGATTTTCTGGCCCAGGAGAGAGGTTTGTAACTGGAATTCCACATTGGTAGACTGGAGCATTCAGTTTCTGCTCCAGGAGGAAAGGTCTTATGCATAGCTTGATGCACCTTGCATCAGAGGATAGAACAGATGTTACAACTGGTAGCTAGCAATACAATTTTTTGATAAAAATAAATAATTCCCAGACAAGTCATCATAAACTCAATCTTCATCTATTTTCTTCCATTTAACATGTATTTAAAATGTCTTATTTCTAATTTCTACTCCTTTCTGAACATACTGGTGAAAGCCATTCCAATTTCATTTCACTAAATAATTGCATATATTTGTTATCATAAAGTCTAAAGTCAGCAAAGATGTAGGCCTTCTTTGAGTTGTGTATTTGCATCTCTGAGTACAAAAAGTCTATATAGCTATTAAAATTTATAAAATTATTTCTATTATTCTCTTTCTTTCTTCTCCTTAGAGCTTTAAAAAAATTCTTGTAATCTGCTTTTACAATAATCAGAGTATGTCACCTGAACTGCATATTTCATCACATCTACTGCAAACCTAACAATGGGATTTGTGAAGTGTGAGTGCTAAGATATTTTTAATACTGATGTTTACATATCTTAAGCTTATTATTGAATCTTTTGCTATACTACTGTGTACAAAGTCAGTCACATACAGCATTGCCTAGTTAAAAAAATGTAACTAATAATTTGACAGAGGGATGCATTTCTGTTAAGAATAGAGGGATGCATTTCTGTTAAGAATACTGTTGTCAACTATGATTAGAAGATATGAATCTTGCTTAAGATATGAGACATATTTATGACTATTAAATTTTTTAGGAAAGACATTGAAAAGCCAAAATTAACACCCATTTAGATGCACAGAGTTCTCAATGAGAAACATATGCAAATTTCCTGTATATCAATTTACAGATTAATATATCCATAAATTAGTAAGCAAAAGTTGCAAGGGTTTCTATAGCCCATTTAAAACAGCTTAATGTTTTCTTCTTTCTTTTTATATAAAATCCTTCACCAGTGCAACATTCCCATGACCAATATCCCAAGTGTCCTTTCTCCCCACCCCACACCAACCTGTACTCCAGACAGGCTTTCTACTTCCCTCATTCAGTCACATTTTGTTATGATAGTTCTCAGTGTAATTATTTCTGTGACTACACTAAACGATCCCTGTGGTGAGCTTCATGTCCGGAGCTGGACTCTCCAGTCCTCCTCTATTTTGTCTCTGAGAAACATTACACAAATATTTTTCATTTTTCTCAAAACCCATAGATGAGAAAGACAATTCTGTGTTTATCTCTCTCCCTCTGACTTATTTCACTCAGCATAATAGATTCCATATACATCCATGTATAGGAAAATGTCATGACTTCATCTCTTCTGATGGCTGCATAATATGCTATTGTGTATATGTACCATAGTTTCTTTAACCATTCATCTATTGAAGGGCATCTAGGCTGTTTCCAGAATCTGGTTATTGTAAATAATACTGCTATGAATATAGGTGTGAGAAAGGGATTTTTGTATTCTATTTTTGTGTCCCTAGGATATATACCTAGGAGTGGTGTAGCTGGATCGTATGGGAGCTCAACTTCTAGCTTTTGGAGAAATCTCATATCACTTTCCACAAAGATTGGACCCGACGACATTTCCACCAGCAGTGAATAAGAGTTTCCTTCTCTCCACATCCCTCCAGCACTGCTTGTTCTCATTCTTCCTGATGTGTGCCAATCTCTGTGGCATGAGATGGTACGTCATAGTTCTTTTGGTTTGCATCTCCCTGATGATTAGTAATGTGGAGCATTTTTTTATTTGCCTTTTAGCCATTTGTATTTCTTTTTTGTCAAAGTGTCTGTTCATTGCTTCTCCCCATTTTTTGATGGGATTAGATTTTTTTTTCTTGTGAAGTTCTGTCAGTGCCCTGTATATTTTGGATATTAACCCCTTATCTGATGGGTATTGGGTGAATAGCCTCTCCCATTCAGTGGGTGGCTCTTGTATTCTGGGCACTATTTCCTTTGAGGTGCAGAAGCTTTTCAGCTTAATATAATCCCATTTATTTATTTCTGCTTTCACTTGTTAGCAGAGTACAGTTTCCTCCTTAAAGATGCCTTTAGTCTCAATGTCATGGAGTGTTTGACCTACATGTTGTTCTATATACTTTATGGTTTCAGGTCTGATATCTAGGTCTTTAATCCATTTGGATTTTACCTTTGTAAATGGTGTTAACTAGAGGTCTAAACTCACTTTTTTACAAGTGGCTAGCCAATTGTGCCAGCGCCACTTATTGAAGAGGCCTTCCCTGCTCCATTTAGGATTTTTTGCACCTTTATAAAAAAAATTAGGTGACAATATATCTGGGGAACATTCTCTGAATATTCAAGCCTGTTCCACTGATCTGAGGGTCTATCTTTATTCCAATACTATGCTGTTTTAATAACTATTGCTTTGTAATACAGTTTAAAGTTAGGGTAAGTAATATCTCCCATATTCCTTTTCCCAAGTATTGCTTTAGCTATTCATGATTGTTTATTGTTCCAAATTAATTTTAGCAGTGTTTGATCCACTTCTTTGAAAAATGTCATGGGTATCTTTAGAGGGATCGCATTAAATCTGTACAAAGCTTTGGGGAGTATTGTCATTTTAATGATATTAATCCTGCCAATCCAAAAGCAGGGTATGGATTTCCATTTCCGTGTGTCTTCTCTTATTTCTTGTAGAGGGTTTTATAGTTTTCTTTGTATAGGTCCTTCACATTCTTAGTCAAGTAGACTCCAAGGTATTTGAGTTTATGTGAGACTAATGTGAATGGGGTTGTCTTCTTAATATCCATTTCTTCCCTATCATTATTGGTGTATATAAAAGACATTAATTTCTGTGTGTTAATTTTATGACCTGCTACATTGCTATATGCATCTATTGTTTCTAAAAGTTTTTGATAGAATCTTTAGGGTTTTCTAAGTATAGTATCATGTCATCTGCAAACAGTGAGAGCTTGACTTCTTCCTTTCCTATCTGGATTCCCTTGATATCTTTTTCTTGCCTAATCACTATAGCAAGTACTTCCAGTACTATGTTATATAGAAGTGGTGAGAGGGGGCAACCATGTCTTGTACCAGAGTTTAAAGGAAAGGCTTTTAGTTTCTCTCCATTGAGGATAATATTTGCCATTGGCTTGTGATAAATGGCCTAAATAGATTGAGAAAGGTTCCTTTCATCCCCATTTTGCTGAGAGTTTTGATCAAGAATAGGTGTTGGACCTTATCAAATGCTTTGTCTGCATCTATTAATATGATCATGTGATTTTTATTTTTCTTCTTCTTTATATTGTGTATTATGTTGATGAATTTACAAATGTTAAACCATCCTTGCATTCCTGGGATGAAACCTCTTTGATTGATCTTCTTGACAAGGCATTTGAATTCTATTTTCCAGAATTTTATTGAGGATCTTTGCATCTGTATTCATCAAGGATATTGGTCTGTAATTTTCTTTTTTGGCTGTATCTCTGTCTGGTTTTGGTATCAAGGTGATACTGGCTTCATAGAAGCTGTCTGGAAATGTTCCTGCTTTTTCAATTTCATGAAAGAGCCTGGCCAGGATTCATACTAGTTCCTCTTGAAAAGTTTGAAAGAATTCATTAGTGAATTCATATGGACCTGAGCTTTTCTTTTTGGGGAGACATTTGATTACCTTTTTAATTTCCTCAATAGTGATGGGGGTGTTTAGATATGCTACATCCTCCTTGTTCAACCATGGAAGATTATGAGTTCAAAAATTTATACATTTCTTCCAGGTTCTCATGTTTCATGACATAAAGTTTTTCAAAGTAATCTCTGATTACCCTTTAAATCTCTGCAATATCTGTAGTGATCTCCTCCTTTTCATTTCTAATACAGGTTATCAAGTTTCTCTCTCTCTTTTTGTGAGTTTTTCCAATGGTTTATCAATCTTATTTATTTTTTCAAAGAACCAACTTCTACTTTGATCTTTTGAATTGTTTCGGATTGTGTGTGTGTGTGTGTGTGTGTGTATTAAAAATCAAAAAAAAGAAAAGAAAAGAAAAGATAAGGCCTCCCAATTCTTACCACAGGCTATGTTCTTTACACTGACTGTATAGAAAGAGGAGGTACAGTAAATGCACCCGTATACACTTCAACACAGGCCCTTTGCCTGATCTGTATTGTGAATTGGGGGACAAAAATAAATAAATAAATAAATAAATAAAACAACTTAATTGGTCCTTAGATTTGTAGAGTCCTCTAATTTTGATACATAGACAAAAAATATACTTTTTTCATTTCTGCTCAAAGTTGATAGGCCCTTATAGAAAAGTTAGATGTATGAAAGAATAGTGACATGATCTTCTCAAAGGTTAAAGTATAAGTGCCTACTTTTGACCCAAGAACACGTGTGTGTATATGTTATATATTATATAATATAATATGTATAACATGGGAGAAATTTATTTAATGTTCCCTATTAGACTTTCCTATTTCAATCTTTGGAGAAAATTCTAGCAGTAAAACATTCTGCCTATTGGAATCAAAGTGATAATACAACTTGTTTGTATTTGCTTGTTTGCTTTGCATGTGGACAACTGGATTTAATCTCTAGCACCTCACATTGTCTCTCAAGTCCAACAGAAGTGATCCCTGAGCACAGAGCCAGGACTAAACCCTGAACACCACCATCCCTCAAAAGGAAAGCAATTTTAGTTGCTAACTGATGTAATAATTTATAACAATTAGTTACCAGGAGTTGATTTTCTACATGTCACTTTGTCATGCCAAACTCCTGAAACCCTTTATGAGATATGGAAGAAATATGAAGAGTCTTAGGATCTCTAAGGATTCAATAACATATTTCTGTGGCAAGAATATAAAGTTAGAAGTTAAATCAACTGATACATATCAGTAATCAACCAATATATATATATATATATATATACTGGTATTTTATTTTATTTTATTTTGGTTTTTGGTTTTTGAGCCACAACCGGTGGTGCTCAGGGGTTACTCCTGACTATCTGCTCAGAAATAGCTCCTTGCAGGCACGGGGTCCATATGGGTTGCTGGGATTCGAACCAACCACCTTAGATCCTGGGTCGGCTGCTTACAAGGCAAACACCAGTGTGCTATCTAATACATATACAGGTATTTTAATTAACAACCTAGTTATTCTGAATAAATGTTATTCCTCGGGCTAGTATATCTTGTTCTACAATTCCATCATTTATCTTATTGATTTGAGGTGGGTTTGTGGCCTGGTGTTTTTATGTTTTGATTAATATGTATTTCCCTTGATATTTACTCAAATAAGAAAAAAAATTTATATTTTGGCCACACCCGGTGGGGCTAAGGGGTTACTCCTGGCTATGTGCTCAGAAAATGCTACTGGCTCTGAGAGCCATATGGGATGCAGGGCGTCTGTCCTGGATCTACTGCGTGCAAGGCAAACACCCTAACGCTGTGCTATTGCTCCAGCCTCAATCAAATAAAAAATATTGGCAATGGGAACAAAACAAGAGCGCAGCCCGTATGTCATTTGCTTTTTACTCACCTGGCCTGGGTTCAATTCCCAGCAGCTGATATGATTCCCCAAACCTGCCAGGAGTGATCCTTGAGCACAAAATCAGGAATAATCTCTGAGCAATACTGATTATTGCTCCCAAAAAATATCTTGACAGAAAGGTAATAAAGACAGTTAATGAGAAGTGGCAGTAATCATAGGAAAGTCATATAGGACCTGAGCAATATCACAGAGGGCAAGAAGTTTGCCTTGCACCAGCCAAACTGGATTCAATTTCCAGAACTTTACATGGTCTGCTGAGCCTGTCAGGCTTGATTTCAGAGTTTAGATCCAGGAGTAACCCCTGAAAGCTGGAGGATTTTACTCAAAAAAATCATATAAGAAAAAGACTAGTGTACCAACTACAGTATTTTTTAATAGGAGCCAAATATTCTCTTCTGTAAACTCCTAGCATATTCCAAGTGGGATATGTAAAAAATCACATAAATAAGAAGGCTATAAGGAGAATAATGGGGTGCAAACTGTAGAACAGGTTGTTCAGAGGCATGCAAAAAATGCTGGAACAGGACCACAGTGTTTGAGAAACACTGACGTTGACTATGACAGCAATTACATAAACAATCCCTTCCACATACACCATTCCTAATACTTTGGATTTGCAGAGGAGTTGCAGCCACAGGTATCTGCCATTCACAATCAGTACTTGCATTTATCAATTATACCTTGCACAGTAGTTGGCAGAATACAAATGTATAAACAGAGGAATAATGATCATCTGAGCACAGACTCTCCTAGATAGTAATGACTGTTGGCTGGAGCAGATGCTGAGATGCAATAAATTCATGTTTAGCAGTATTCCAATTCTGTAGTCTATCAAATGTACTATAATATCTTTTGGTAGTACGTGACAAAAGATCAGCCAGTTATATTTGTCTATTCATAGAACAGAGGAAAAATATGATTATATCACAAGCAAAATCTTGTCCTGGGCCAATTTGGTTACATGTCATGAGGGTAACTCAAGTTTCCAGCAATCACTGAAAGACTTGTGAGAAATCTGAGTCTCACAACTATCTGAACATGATTTGTGCCTCTCTTATACCATTGCATTTTATTCAATCCAGTTGCAAAATACTCCTTTTTATTTGATCTGAGAGTGAATTTAATAGTTGTTGCCAAATGGATTGACAGTTTTAAAAAAAGAACCATGTAGGTCTAGCCAGTTATAATCTTAGTATTCAGGTAGGAGATGAAGAAGATGGAACATCATCACATAGGCTATAAAATGCTTCTTGTATTACTTCAATAATTTATATTTCTGTGGACTGGGTAATAGTAAAACAGAGTGCTTGTAATGCACACTACCAATCTGGATTCAATTTATGGTCACCTAGATCATTCCCTGAACTCCTTCATAAGTGCAAAGATAAGAGCAAGCCCTTAATACCCTTGGCTGCAGCAATAATAATAATTATAATATTAATAATAACACATTTTTATTTCTGAATTTAAGAACCAACCCAACAAAAGGTTGCACTTTTTCTTAAGGTTTCATTTCCTTTAGAAAGGCTTACACTGTTCAGGTGAGTGAGAATAAACGTTTCCATTTCAATCATAATGATAGTGATTTTTTTTAGTTATCCTGGATGAAGCTTTATATAATAAATTATTAAAATATTTGCTTGACTTGATAGATAAGCCTTAAAAATGGAAAACAATAACAACACATAAATATAGTATTGTCTAGCTCACATTTACTTCCTAGAATAACTGTCTAGCTTTTTTTTATTAAAAGAAAATATGTCCTCACCTCTGAGACTAAATCAACTTCTGGTATAGATTTATTTTACAAAGACTCATTAGTAGAACATTATACTGTGATATAGGAGGCTAGTTTTTCTCTATATGAATTCTTCCATCCTTCTCTAGTAATTAGCATGGTTTTTAGCAAGACACATTGTTCAGAGTAAGAGAATCAATTTTCTAGCCTCTCTTGTTATATTTAGTTCGTGACGAAGTCTATTCACTAAACGAAAGTGTTTGAAACTTCCAGGAAGGCTGTTTAAAAGAATTTGACTCACTAAAGTCAAAAACAATTTGTTTGTCTCCATCTTTCTACTGTACTGACCTCTTCTTAATGAGTGGAGATTTAGCAATCAATTTACATTGTGCAATTAGGAAAATTCAAGCTTTGTAAACTCCTACATCTTGACCCCCTTTTTATATCACATTATGTCTTTAAATCTTGAAAAATTTCACTGAATTTTGTACCTGTGTCTTATAATTATGTCTGTGGTATCAAAACAAATAACATCAATGATCAATGTTTTAATCATATTTTAATACTATTTCTGGTATCTATTTTTTCAAATTATGGTAAAATATGCATAACACAATTTGACATTTTAACCATTTTTAGAGCAGATGCTAATAACCTTAAATGTATATACACCTATTGTGCAGACATCATTGATTACTGTCTTCTGAATGTACTTCAAATTCCAAAGCCGAAGCTCTCCAGTCAATAGAAGACCTCCCTTTTCTTTTCTTTTCTTTTTTTTCCTTTTTGGGCCACACCCGGTGATGCACAGGGGTTACTCCTGGCTATGTGCTCATAAATCGCTCCTGGATTGGGGGACTATATGGGACGCAGGGGGATCGAACTGCGCTAAGGCAGATGCCTTACACCCTGCGCCACTACTCCAGCCCAAGACCTCCCTTTTTGCTTTCCTCCAAACTCTGTCAATCACTATATTACTTTTTGCTTTAGTAGCTACCAAAGAAATTATATTTAATTTCCTGATGCTATAACATTAAAAAAATTTAACCTATATCAGTTTAAATTGAATAACAGGCAAAAATATTTTTATTTGTACATTTTAACTACTTTTAATTATTCACAAAACATTTTCTCTCTCTTTCTCTTTCCGTCCCATATTTTATACCAAACTCTAGACTCCTGCTACTTTCTCATTTTTCCCTCTAAATTTTAAAGTAAACTTTACTGTTAAATTATCTTTTTTTTCTAAATTTATATTCATTAAGAATTAATGCAGTCTCACAGTTTTGACCATCATCTGGATGTTTGGTTCCAAATATATATCCTTAACTTATGCCTCTTCTATGAATTTCAGTCTTATGATACAAAAGTCTATACTCTTTCCATTTAGAAATTAGAATAGTCTGTTCAACTGGACTAAGAATAAAATGACTTATGTTAAACTTTTTTTAAAACATAATAGAGAGATTTCTGCCATTGAGGTAGGTAGTGCAGGGAGGGCAGGAGGGGAACTAGTGAAATTGGAGTCAGAAAGAATGGTTAAAGAATGGCTGTTGTACATTTCATGACTGAAACTCAATAATGAACAACTTTGTGACTATCTATCTCACTATGACTCATTTAAAAATTTAATAATTACTAAAGAATAGAAACGGAACAAATTTTCTAACCCTATTGAAGAATTAGTGTCAGAAAGAATATAAAGTTTCTAGACAAAACAAAACTCTAATTTTGGAGTATACATAAAAACTCCTTACTAGTATCTAGTGACTTGTAGTCAGGACACAAGCAGGAAAAGTCTGTTAGGGTTCACATAAAAATGGATGCAGATCATACTATCAAACTAAGGTTGCAAAATCAGAAAAGGGCCTGATTCTGAGATCAGAGCCATAGGCCCATTTGCCTTGCATACTGGAGTTGGATCTCAGCAACCCATACTGTCCCTGAATGATTTCTGAACACAGAGTCAGGAGTAAAGCTGCCAGGTGAAGCCTAAAAACCAAGAACCCCATCACCACCAAAAATATGAGGTGGCAATTCCTGATCCCAGGAATGAAGTAACTTCACTGGAATTACTTTTACCCACATTGTCAATACATAATGTCCGCAAGAAATGCCAGAAAGAAAAAATATCTTCTCCCTGTAATACCCCTCTGGCACTGACCACTTGAAACATCTTAAAACTGAACTGAATTTATATAAAAATAATGTTTAATGGAAGTTTTTTTTTAAAAAAAAATGCTTTTCTCCAAATCAGTAAAAGTAGCTCTATTATTCTTCTCAGTCTGAGCTCTGTTTCTGTCTGGACACCTTTGTAATTCCCTCTTATACCACAATCACTCCATTAAATAAATTATTCTGGCTCTTTCTTCAAATTAAATTTGAAGTCAGTCTACTTCCCGTCAAATTTACAGCTACCAACCTATTTCAATCCACCAATATCTCACACAGATAATAGTATTTTAACCTGTCTCACTGTTTCCACCGGTCAATTAGTGGCTTTATTTCTCTTAATAAAGAAACAAAAAGTGATCCTGATGAAACTAAAGCACAAATCATGCAATACCATTGCTCTACTCAACCACCTACTCACAGACTAAATTAAAAT
Organism: Suncus etruscus; assembly: GCF_024139225.1. NCBI lineage: Eukaryota > Metazoa > Chordata > Mammalia > Eulipotyphla > Soricidae > Suncus > Suncus etruscus. The sequence continues at coordinate 90,553,678 of NC_064860.1, read as the reverse complement.
CTTTACAGTAATCTATAAAGCCAAATCAATATATTACCCAGGTCTCCTGTCCCACTCAATCCTGCATGCAGATATTTATCTCTAGGAGGAATCACCTCTGAGTTTTTAAAGTCTATCAGTTCAATTTTTTATGTTATTTCTTTTCTTTTCCTGGTACACTTTTTCTTCAAATATATGCAGTAGGCAGAGAAATCATACAGAGGGTAAGATGCTTGCTTTGTATGTGGTCAGCCTGAGTTTATTCTGTAATACTACATGTGGTACCCTTAGCACAACCAGGAGTGATGCCTGAGCAGAATAGAGCCAGAAGTTAAATCTTTTTTTTGTTTTGTTTTTGTTTTTGTTTTTTTTTTGTGGGTCACACCCGGCAGTGCTCAGGGGTTACTCCTGGCTCCATGCTCAGAAATTGCTCCTGGCAGGCACGGGGGACTATATGGGACGCTGGGATTCGAACCGATGACCTCCTGCATGAAAGGCAAACGCCTTACCTCCATGCTATCTCTCCAGCCCCAGAAGTTAAATCTTAAGCATCAATGGATAAAGCGTCCCCCCCCCAAAATATCTTCTTGTTATACAATTTTTAATCACTCCATGTAAACTGAAACCAGATTCCAGAATAGTTTATGCCAAAATGTAGGTTCCCAATAAACAGTAATTGAATAAAAAATAATAAATTTGAGGGACCGGAGAGGTGTTGCTAGACGTAAGGTGTCTGCCTTGCAAGCACTAGCATAGGATGGACCACGTTTCAATCTTTCGGCATCCCATATGGTCCCCCCAAGCCAGGAGCAATTTCTGAGCTCAAAGCCAGGAGTTAACCCCTGAGCATCAATCGGATGTGGCCCAAAAACCAAAAAAATAATAATGATAAATGTTCTATAAAATGTCCTTATAACTAAGAAAAAGATGGTAACTTTTAATAATAATTCCAGAGTAACTATACTAGGCTCATGTTATTTGACTCAAGAACTATTTTAAGGGGCCAGAATTAAAACTCAGTAAGGTAAGTTTACTTTGCAAGTGGCCAACCTAAATTCCATTTCTGATATCCCAAATAATCACTGAATCTGTCAGGAGTAATTTCTGAGTGCAGAGGCTGGAGTAATCTCTGAATGCCACCATGTTTGCTCCCCAATAAATAAAGAAGAGAGAAAAAAAAGAAAGAAAGAAAGAAAGAGAGAGAGAAAGAAAGAAAGAAAGAAAGAAAGAAAGAAAGAAAGAAAGAAAGAAAGAAAGAAAGAAAGAAAGAAAGAAAGAAAGAAAGAAAGAAAGAAAGAAAGAAAGAAAGAAAGAAAGAAAGAAAGAAAGAAAGAAAGAAAGAAAGAAAGAAAGAAAGAAAGAAAGAAGAAAGAAAGAAGAAAGAAAGAAAGAAAGAAAGAAAGAAAGAAAGAAAGAAAGAAAGAAAGAAAGAAAGAAAGAAAGAAAGAAAGAAAGAAAGAAAGAAAGAGAAAGAAAAAGAAAAAACAGAAAAGAAGAAGAAAGTAAGGAAGAAAGAAAAAAGGAGAGAAAGAAAAAAGAAAGAAAGCTTTCCTTTTTGTATGCTTTGTTATCCAATGACTCTTGTATCTGACTGCAAGTACACATATTAAGTTTTTAAGTTGATAAATTAATAATTGAGGCAATAAAACAACATTCCTTAAGCTTTTTACCTCTCAAGCTTGTTGTTTAAATTGGCTTCTATGCTCTAAGAACAAAAAATTGCAGTTCCAGAAGGAACTTTGTAATAAATAAAGACCAATAAATAGGGTGAAAAGGACACTTTCTTGTAATGTAATAATGATGTTAATTTGTAACTAGATGTATGATAGCAAGCATAATATGTTGATTTAAAAGGCTATACCTCTGAGTTCTTTATAATTTTATAAACCAGTATTACTGAAATAAAAATAAAACAGAAAACTGTAATTGATTTTCTATTTTTACAGTGGGCAATAAAACCTCCCACTAAAAGAGCTAATCATTTATTCCTAACTTTACAGTAAGCTGTCACAGGTCAGCCCTTCCTCTCTAGGTATCAAAAAGTAAAATAGATGTTATTTTCTACAATGATTACAAGAAGGAAATGAGCGTCAAATAAATCTCTGTAAGACCTGAATCACATTATTCTTAGCAAAATAGTCAGATATATAGGATACAAGAAACAAAAACTCAACTGAGCAAAAAATAAATGCTGGTAGAAATAAAATATCAATAGTTTAATACCTAAATATTGCTAGGGAAAAATATATCAAGTGTACCTAACTGCAAGAGAAAAAGTAGATTGGGGAAACCCAAAGTAAAGACTTAAAAGTTACCCCAAACCATTATGAATAATTTTATATATGTATTCATTTATAAATCTCCTAATTTTTAATTAGGAAATAATGTGGGGGGATTCTTTCTATACTCGCTCCTATTATATTTTCATGCTATGAATTCATACACCATAATAAAGTGTGAATCATTTCTACTTATTTGGTTACTATTCTCTGACCACTAATTTTTTGGTCAAAAATTTTTTTAAAAGGGTCAGAATTTTAGTTCCAAGCAAGACAACTCAGATTAAGCAATGAAAAAAAAAGACATAAAATGGTGGTTATTGGTTAGCTTTTGAATTATCAGCAGCACTGAACTATCTTGCTCTCAACAGTACAGATTAAAATAGTACGTACTTAAGCAAGAAAAATAGAGCTGAATTTTAAAGTTTATTTTATTTATTTGATTTGGAGGAGGAACACCATTTAAATCATCAGAAACAAATGAAAAACTTATGAGGGATGGCCAGAGCAATAGCATAGCGGGTAGGGTGTTGGTCTTGCACAAGGCCAACCCAGGTCAATACTCAACATCCCATATGGTCCCCCTAGCCTGCCACGAATTATTTCTGACTACAGAGACAGGAGTAACCCCTGAGTGCTGCTGGGTGTGGCCTCAAAACAAAACAAAACTAAACAAAACACTAATGAGGAAAATATTGTTATGTAAGTCCAAAATGAATAATGCCCATCCACAATAGAGATGGCTAAATGTAATCAAAGATGATTCAAATATAAATAAGACAAATCTATTCATCATTTTCTAAAAACTTTGCCTCAAATAAGACCTGGTCAAATTTGTTTTGTACTAATGAAGAACCACATTATTATACATTGCCAATGATTTTAGTACAGAACTACATATATTTCTCTGATCATTTTAGAAAGATAATAATTTCTATGTAATTCACACACTGCTGCAAAAGACAAGTGATAGGGATAAGCTAAATGACATTTTTTATGGAGTATTGGGACATTGCCAAGTTCTGCAATGTCTTTTTTTCTACTTTCTGTAGAAAGTCTTATTTTGCAGTCGAGTTTCAGGAAGCTTATTGAGTTTCTATATTGTGATTATAAAATGATAAACAAAAAAATAGGTTGACTCCAATGTCAGGCAGGATGACAGAAATGTAGACTCATTTGAGTTTAGCAGCAGCATATTAATTATATTGACAATGTGTGGCTAAGAAACAAATTGTTCCATTATTTCCTAAAAAAATATCCCTAAGGACACAGATTTTGAAATACAACTTTTGCTCCAAAACATCAGATTCTGTATATAAAATCATGATTATTTGTTTGTAGAATAATTCGGTTATAAAATTTGAGATTGGAATAGTTTTAAAAAGATAATTATTTTTAACTAATGTATGTTGAATGAATATAAATTATTTTCATAAAATTTTAATGGTTAAATTAAATACTCCAAAAGAACCAGGTTTTAAAATTAAAGCATTCCATTTTAAATTGGAAAGGAAGAAAAGTTTTCTAATATCAGATTAAATGAAAGAATACTCTTCTGAAGAGGAATAATAAAATAACAATAATTTTACTTCAAAACACACAAACAGAACTGTCAGAAAGATAAATATGTAGTGTGTGTGAAACAAACATGCTTATGTACAGAAAAAGAGAGTTGTCTTTTCATTGATAAAGTAAGACAACAAACTCATTTCACTTTGAAAGGTGTCAGCTTTGAGAATGTTATAGAGATTAGGTAGAAGAGACATGGACGATGGCAAACTATACTACTCGGACAAATTGTTCCTCTATAAATTGTTTTTTCCCTTGCAGTTTATCTTTAATATTAATCCTCTCCTAAGGGTCTTTCTTTAGATTCTCTCTCTTCATCATTGTCTGTAAATATCATTTGTCTTCTGGTACACAACCCTGATGGTGATCATGTCATGCAGTACACAATCCTGATGCCTATGTACAGTATAGTCTATGTGTCCTGAAAAACTATAAACTAGTGTGTGGTAGATGAATGCAGATGATTCAATTTCTATCTCTTTTCATTTTGGATCTTCAATGGAGAACATCTGTTTATTCAATTGTTCCCTTTAGCCCCCCCCAACAACTGTCAACTTTACTTAGGCACTCATAGCAAACACAACTAAAAAGAGAGTTCTTCATCAACCAAAAGAAAATTAAAGTGGCATGAAGTTAGCCTCATTTAGTTGGTATATTTAAGTAATAAATAGTTTAAGTCCGTTCAAGGCCAGGTCTGGCATCTGAGCTCTGGGGGGATGGGGAGGAGGCAAACTCCTCCCCCATGCTTTTTCATACTGTAGAGGGAGGCTGCAGCTGGACCAAGAAAATCCCTCATTCCAGGATTCCTGCTCCTCTCCTACGGGTATGGCTGGGAATCTGGGCAGACAGCTGGCCAATGGCCTCCTGGGTTGACCACTTAGTCCAGTAGACCGAGATCCCTCCATGACAAACTGGTCTTCAGGGCCAGGTCTGGCAACTGGGTTCTGGGGGGAGGGGGGAGGAGGGAAACTCCAATCCCATGCTTTTTCAAACTGGAGAGGAAGGTTGCAACTGGACCCAGAAGATCCCTCATGCCAGGATTACTGCTCCTCTTCCACTGGCATGACTGGGAATCTGGACAGACAGCTGGTCAAAGGCCCGCAGGACTGACCAGTTAGTCCAGGAGACCTAAAGCCCCCCATGCCAAGCTGGCTTTCAAGGCCAGGTCTGGCATCTGAGCTCTGGGGGGATGGGGAGGAGACAAACTCCTCCCCCATGCTTTTTTATACAGGAGAATGAGGTTGCAGCTGGACCCAGAAGATCCCACATGCCAGGATTCCTGCTCCTCTCCTACGGGTATGGCTGGGAATCTGGGCAGACAGCTGACCAATGGCCTCCTGGGCTGACCACTTAGTCCAGGAGACCAAAATCCCTACATGCCAAACTGGTCTTCAGGGCCAGGTCTGGCAACTAGGTTCTGGGGGGAGGGGGAAAGGGAAACTTTTCCCTTATTTATACTGTAACCCCTGGAGTAGTGTCTTTTCTTACTACTACTCATTTTCATAACCATGCGGGTGCAAATGCACTGGCATGACAAATATACTTTTTAAGCATTATCTAAAACTGTTCTTCATTCTATACGGTTCCTAGGAAAGGAAATGGAATGCCAAAAATTTGGATGATAACACTGAAATAGATCTTTAAAGTCATTCTTTATGTGGACGTGACTTTCCATACTGACTCCAAGCCGAAATCACAAACAATTCATATGTATATATTGTATATAGCCCCTGTCATGTATTGCCTCTCCCCTACCCCTGTGTCTCTTCTATCCCCTCATCTCCCAATCCTTCCCCTAATTTAACCCTCTTTACCCTCAGTTCCTAACTCGATAGGCACCAAGATTGACCTCCTGCCCCAACAGACCTCCTTCCAGCTCCTCAGTGAAAGACACCTTCTGGGTCCTCGTTCTCATGCATCAGCAAAGAACTACAACCAGCACGCCTGCTGACTCATGCTTGATGGCCCCTTTCACCCCCACCAAATCGTGGACTGTTGCATGATACAGGAATCAGCCTCAGCAAAACCCCCAGCTCAAAAACACTATATGGTCTCGTAATGCAGCAAAGCATATCTCAAACTCAATTCCAAGGCCTGTGAATCAAAAAGTACCTTGGCTTTTACTCCCCACAAGAATATATCAAAAGACCTAATTGGGAGTCTTATATTGCCTATGGAAGCTCAATACCTATATAACAAAACATCTTAAGATGTGTATTCCTAAATATACAGGTAGCCTCCTCTACCACTTGTTTTATTCGAAAACCTTTTCTTTTTAACTCAGTTTTATTTATTTGTTCTATTTTAATATATACATTTTTTCTCTATCCTTACCATTTTTGTGCTGCTTGGTACAAAAAGCCTTGACTGGGATAAAAGCTCAAAACAAAACCAGATGACAGAGACTGTGTGTGCAGCTTGTCATTCTTACCCAGAATAGCACCAGCAACACCGTATTACACCATACATTTTTGTATGGGCACAGTAAAAAAGGGGAAACCATAGACACAGAAACAAGATCTTATCTTCTAGGGATAAGAACTCACATTTTTTATATTTACATATTTTTATTTTATTAAGGCAAGGGCTAGAGAACCAGTACAGCAGGTAGGTGGTACTTGCTTTGCATACAGTCATACTAGTTGGATCACCAGTATTCCATATGGTTCCCTGAGCACTGCCAGCTTAACCCCTAAGTATTGCCAGTTGTGACCCCAAAACCAAAAAAAATTTATTAAGGCACCATAATTTACAAAGTTATCCATTGTTTTAGGCATAAAGTGAAGAACTCACTTTTTAGAGCAGAAGGGTGCCTCCCATCCTGAACATGTGTCATGTGGATACAACAAGTCCCCAGGAGATTGGACAGTGTTAGTCCAATCTGAAACCCCAGATCCCTGACGTAGAAATGATACAGCTCCGGGCAACACCACCAGGAACTAAGCTTCATTGGGAGATTTATAACACTGCTCTGGCACCAACTTGTGCCAGTTTTGATATGACAAAGAGGAAAGGAAAACTTAACCTAAGACTAGGCTGTCCTATCACATCACCTAACACTAAATGGAAATCAGAAGAGCTATCATCCTTTGAACTGTGAAAAATAAGAGCAACAACAACAGAAAACTGATTTTGACAACCGTGACTGAACAGAACCTACCTTGGGACTAATAAGGAAAACCCCACCCTAGGCTATAGTCCAGGACACATAAAAAACAATAACAACAACAACAAGATGTCTTATTGCACAGGTCCAACTTGGACAACAGAGACTGAGCAGAACCTTTGGATCCATAATATCCTAGGCTTCGGCTTAGGGACTGAACGAAAACAGGGAGCAAGTGTTACAGAAGACTGAACACCACAACAACGATGGATATAACCTCTAGAACCTAGAGACTTTATCCTAGACCCTGACCTATAACCCGCGCAAATACCAAGATCGCTAGCTACAGTGACTTGGTTTTCTCACACACAACCAAGAGGAAACTTTCCTGGCATCACAAAAAAGCCTTTGGGATGGGGTAATGAGTATATATGGAGCCAGGGGTTGATCCCATGATAGCATGCTTCAAGGATGGAGAAAAGTTGGGAAAGTATAAAGAAAAAACTTTTGACCTAAAAAATAGAGCATGCTACCCATGAAGCATCCTGTCTTAAGATCATTTACAGGCTCCACACACTCAATTTATCTAACCCTCATAGTCTTTCTTCAAGGTCCCTAAAAAGATTCTCCTCAAACACAGTTTTTATTGCCAAGTTAGCATGTTATCTCATCCCGTGGCAAGTAAATGCCAAGACAGTTGCCTTCATTCACAATATCCAGTATTTCTAAGCCAACCTGTTTTTATGATCTTTCTGTAACATCAAGGTTACCTAGATGAGGCCAGTACAAAGATGTGAAGGTCAAATCAAAATGATGAGCCAGCTACTGTCTCTGTAGATTCAGAATCTGAAAAAAACTCAACCAGAGATACCCCCATTCCCCGAGCACTGAGTCAGGTAGACAAGCTGTGCTGACAATTCAAGTTTGGGACGCTGGCAAATGGTTCAACGTTCAGAATAGTTATGGATTTATCAACAGAAAGGACACCAAAGAAGATGTCTTTGTTCACTGTACAGCTATTAAGAGAAACAACCCCAGGAAGTTTTGGAGATGGGGAAACTGTGGGGTTTGATGTTGTAAAAGGAGAGAGGAGTCCAAAAACTGCTAATGTGTCTAGACCTGGTGGAATGCCAGTGAAAGGTAGCCTATTTGCTTCCAATCAACATGGTTTCTGTAGATTCATCCTCTGGCTTCACTCAGCTGCTCCACCATCTATTGAGGCAGAGGCCCCTTCAGAAGCAGGCTTTAAAGAGCAGAAAGCTGAAGCCTCTGTGCAGTGTGCCAGACACTGACGTCTACCATCTTTCTTCTACTGGAGGTGCCTTTTGAAAGGACTTCAGACATCCAACCTGCAGCAGCTTCCGAGGAGATCCCAGCAGCTTCACACAAAAGGAGAAAATGGAGAATCTAAGCCCAGCTGAATACCAGCTGAAGAGGCTCTGCTTTCAGAACCTCCTGCATCCTGGTTATGTGCAAATTATCAACTTTCTTCTAGGCTAATCTCTTGACCCTATTTGTATCAGTCACTATACTGCTGGTTAAACTGTATTTAACTGCATGGATCTTAATAGCTACTGTTTTATTTTTCTATGCCCAACTGCAGACAGACATTTTGTATCTAACTTTCGTGGTTTAATGTTAGTTTGCACTATTCTGGGGAATTACATAATGTTGATAGAGTTTTAAAAGTTCTCAGTTATCCTAGTGAATGCTTTCCAACTGCTATGATGTTTTTATTTAGCAACTTATTCTCAAATTATGTCTGCAAAAAAGTTCAAATGCCTTTTTCCACAGAAATCGATGGAAAAGAAATTTGGATACTATAGAGTCTTAGAGTGCTCATAATAAAAATATTTTAGCTAAAAAAAGAAGTTTTATATCTTTAATTGATGCAACTAATGAATAAAATAATTAAAATATTTTATTTGGACATAACCTAAGATCCTTCTATTCTATTTTTTTTGTTTTGTTTTTGGACCAAACATGGTGGCACTCAAGGGTTACTCTTGGCTATGTGCTCAGAAATTGCTCTTGGCTTAGGGGGCCATATGGGATGCTGAGGAATCGAACTGTGATCCATCCTGGGTCAGCCGCCTGCAAGGCAAATGTCCTGCCACTGCGCTATTGCTCTGGCCCCATCTATTCTATCTTTTATGATTTAATTGAAGAATAGAAATGCACACATTAGGATATATGTGTTTTTCTATTTTTATTGTCACATTTTAATAGCAAAGATATGGAAATCTAAATTCCCAGTGATAGATGAATATATAATGCTATGTGTGTTTATGTGTCTACAATAGGCAATTATTCAGTTACATAAATTCATGTTATTTACAATATGTATGAAATGTAAATCCTGAATACCAGGTAAGACTCAGAAACAATCAGGAAAAAAAAGAACAAAATAGAAGTCACAAGAAGAGAATGGGGAAGTATTCTGGGTGAACTGGATATGGAAGTGGAAAGAATAAACATTTAGGGTGGCAATAATGATGTGGCCAAGAACATATATTGAATTTTAATCTATAGTGCTAAAATACTATATATTTTTATTTGTTTTGTTTTGAGAGCACAACTGACAATGCTCAGTACTTATTACTGACACTGAATTCAGGGTTTACTTCTTGAGGAGTTTGAAGTACCATATGAGGTCCTGGGGATCTAACCGAGGTCTGCCATATACAAGATACATCCTCTGGAATTTATTACTTCAATTGCTTAGAGTTGTATAATATTTTAAACAGATTAAACTTATTTGATTTTCCATAGCCTTTTTAGAAAAATTACTCAGTGGCCTCTTGGCAATCTGTCTTCTTTAAATACTTAAATAGGAAAAAATGGAGTACTGCCTACCCTGGAACAGATTGTTCCACTGACCAGTGTGGCATGAAGTAGGGGATAGTGTCACCACTTTGGAAAGATAGCTTAAGATCAATATTATTTCAATCATTTCAAAATTTATTTCATTCCTATAATTAAAACTATTACAAAAATAAATTTTGTCAGGCGTAGCATAGGTCAGCTGTATCTCTGTTTTTAAGGCAAAAGGGTATAAAATCTTCTTTGTTTATTTTTTATTATTTTAATTTACCTTGTACATTTTACTATTCTTAGAATCTGAGACTGGACTGAATTAGTCCAGAAATAAACTGAGACAATTTACAGGGCATTAAGTCCCACTACATCCCAATATTTTTTCTTCTTTATTGTTTTTGTTTTGTTTTGTTTTGGGTCATACCCGGCAGCACTAAGGAGTTACTCCTGGCTCTGAGCTCAGAAATCACTCCTGGCAGGCTCAGGGGGATCATATGGGATGCAGGGATTCTAACCACAGCCCGTCCTGGGTCAGTTGCATGCAAGGCAAATGCCCTACCACTGTGCTACTCTCTGGACCCTCTTCTTTATTGTTTTGAACAAGAGAAATTTCCATTGAGATATTTAAAGAACAAAAATTAGAAGCAATGGTTAGCATTAATTCAACACATAGAAAAGTTCTTGCTGAAAGTATTAACTGTGCCCTTACCAGATATTATTTGATTGGCAAGTGAACTTTTTCTATATCCACTTAGATGCATCTTTTTTTATCTTTATTTAAACACCATGATTGTAAACATGACTGTAATTGGGTTTCAGTCTCAAAAAGAACACCCCCCTTCACCAGTGTAACATTCCCTCCGCCAGTGCACCCCATCTTCCTCCACCCACACACCAAACCTGTATTCGAGACAGTCATTCTACTTCTCTCACTCATTAAGATTGACATGGTAGTTGTTAATGTTCTAACTGCACTCTCCCTTTCTTGAGGTGAGCTTCATATCATATTATTTTGGCTCTCATCTCTGGGCATTATTACAATAATGTCTTTTATTTTTCTTAAAACCCATATATAATTGTGACTATTCTGTGTGTGTCTCTTTCCCTCTGACTTATTTCACTCAGCATAATAGTTTCCATCTTGAAAATAAAAACTTTTATATATCTGATGCTCAGCTTTATGAAACAATTTATCTTAAAGATTTGGTTAAATTATCATACTTTATTTGGATCTCCCTGATGATGAGCGAAGGTGAGCATGTTTTCATGTGTTTGTTGGCCATCCTCTCTTCCTCAGAGAAATGTCTATTCATTTCGTCTCCCCGTTTTTTTATGGCTTCGTTTGGTTTTGAAGGGCTCAGGTTTCTGAGCCTCACACCAGTGAGGTTGGCTCACATCAAAAATAATGGGAACAACCTTTGTTGGAGAGGATGTGGTATGAAAGGAACTCTCATTCATTGCTGGTGGGAATGCCCCTTGGTCCAACATCTATGGAGAAAAGTCTGGAGAGTGCTCAAAGAACTTAGAATTGAGCTGCCATTTGACCCAGCAATTGCTCTCCTAGGCATATATCCCCAAGATGGAAGGACATTCATTCCAAAATACATATGCACCCCACTATTTATTGCAGCACTCAGTATAATAGCCAAATCTTGGAACCAACCTCGATGTCCAACAACAGATGAATGGATCATTAAGATGTGGTACATATATACAATGGAATATTACATGGCAGTTAGAAATGATACAATCACAGACTTTGCAGCAACGTGGATGGACCTAGATCATGTTATGTTAAACGAAGTAAGTCAGAAGACAAAAGAAAAACACAGAATGGTAGCACTATTCTGAAACACCTAGAACACATAAAAAACAAAAGAATGACATTGAAGAAGCATAACTGCTAGAACCACAAAGAAAGACTTCATAAACTCCATTCCCTGATCTGCACAGCCACCAAGATCTTTAGAAACAGGTCTGATTTTACCATCCAAGATAAAGTAGAAGTCTTCCACATACCACGAAAGCAGCAAGAGGAGAATAAATGATCTATTTTTTTGACGTCTTTATTTTGGTGTGGAGATTGCGGTTGATGTCTCCAATATTATTTTATTTTATTTTATTTTGTCTTTCTCTTTCTTTTTTGCACTTGAGTATGATTTGATTTCAGAACCGAGATTATTGTGTGGTGCCTGTTTTTATTGCTGTGGTGCTTATAGGTTATTTAATTCGATATTTTTTTTGTGTGTGTATTGTTGTGGTATTTTAATTACTTTTTTCACATCCTCTCTCAAACTGAGGTTGGAAGCCTCTAGACAGGACTCTGCCTATTTTCAGCATATTTGATTTTTGATTGAGAAGAGGACATATTAGGTGATGGGTATTCCCCTGATTCAATGTGAATATGTACCCAAAATACTACAGTGAAAGATATGTAAGCCATTATGAAAAAAAAAATTGTGTTTTTAATCAGAAATTTTCTTTGACTTACATGTATTATTATTATATCAATTATATTATATGTTATGTTATGTCACTATATTATGTTATATTAGTTTACCTCATTATGTTAATCAATTTTGTCCTTTAAATGAATTCTTACTTTAAAAAAAAAACAAAAAAAAAAACAACTTTAGTTTGCTCTGAAGAAAAAAAATAAAATAAATAAAAGATAAGATAAGGCCTCCCAAATCTTACCACAGGCTGTGTTCTTTACACTGGCTGTATAGAAAGAGGAGGTACAGTAAAGGCACCCCATATACACCTCAACACAGGCCCCTTGCCGGGTATGTATTGTGAATTGGGGGACAAAAAAAAAAAAAAAAGAACAAGAAATTATCATACTTTAGGTATGATGCCTTTCTACTGTGTTTTTCTACTTTGCAGTTTTATTCTTTATGCTTATATGTTCTACACTACAACAAGACAGGGTTTTTTTTTCTTTACTATTTTTTAATTTCATTTTTATTTTTAAATTTTTTTTAAATTTTTAAATTTTGCCTAGGGGTTATTGCTGGCTCTGCACTCAGAAATTTCTCCTAGTACTCTTAGGTGACCATATGGGATGCCAAGTTTCAAACTGGTCGTAACATGCAAGACAAACACCCTACTCTTTAATATTGTACGTCCCCAGAACAGGTTTTTACTCATCAAATTGTTAACAATATTTTTATGTGACTCTATCATTATTTCACCCAAAGTTTGTAATAAAGTATTTATATTTTAGTCTACTTAGATAAATTATTATATATAATTCATTTAGATAATGCACCTAAATAATGTTAATAATTAAAAATAATTTCAAGTAAGTTCATTGAAATTAATATCTTTATTTCTTTATTTACTTATGAAAAATACTATATTTTCCACTTGGTTATTCTTTTCATGCTTGTGGTGATAAAATTATTGTTGCTTAGTTTCTCTCTCATACAGAATTATTAGAGATTATTCTATAGTGTAATATTGACATATTTCAGAAATGTCTCATGAATATTTGAAAATAAAGAATATGAAAATTCTAATTATTGATAACATAAACAAATTAGATTCATTTTTAACTCAGTAACTTTTGTCAATATAAAATTATTTTTTATTTAGTACATAGACTGTATTCATTATTTTTTAGAGAAAGACTCAGTGAGACTCAAAGGCTACTTTTATCTTTATTATCAGTGCACAGGGAACCAGGTGCTTCTGGAGATCAAGCCTCATGCCACCTTCACACATAGCATACACTGTAAACCCAGACTCTGACACTATTTTATATATAATGATATCAGCCTTTCTTGTTACTTTATGTAGATTTATTTCAATCAATTGTGCTTAATTTAGCTCTTATTTCTTTAGGGAGGGGTGTAACTTTCATAAAGGATATTATTTTTACATAACATCAGGACATTGATGAAGGTATTTGGCACACTTGTGTTGGTAAGGTATTAGTACATGATATGGATAAAACATTAATATAATTGCAAGTCATGGTAACTAAGTAAAAAGCTAAACAAAGGTCAGACTGCAATTTTTCTGGGTTTGTATTAGATAATACCATGCTCTCAACATACTTCTTGACTCATTCTTAAAATATTGCAGTATTAAATGAGTTCTCTGATTTCAATAGCTTACAATACCATTCCTGTTTAAGTATTGTTCCAAAAAATATTAAAATATTCAAAGAATATTTATTTGCTTCGAGTAATCTCCTTCCTATTTGGGAGCTTTGCTCTAAACACTGACAGAGACATTACTCAATATTGCTACTTTGCCTGTTCCACATGCAGTTTAAATTCTCATGGTGTTCTATGAATTTTCCCCTTTATCAGTATTTATAATCTGTATTATGATTAGCCAAAGTATTGATAAAGTTATTAATACCCTACCTGTCACCTTGCTAAAAAAAAAATGGACGCACCTTTGGGGTCAGAGCGACAATACAATGGGTAAGGCATTTGCCTTGCACTTAGTCAATCCAGATTTGATCCCTGACATCCCATATGGTTCCCCAAGCCTGCTAAGAATAATTTATGAGCACAGATCCAGGACTTACCCCTGAAAACTGCCAAGTATGGATCCAATTATTTTTTAAAAAAAGGATGCACCTTGACTTCAAACAAACAAGATGTAATATTTTCTCAACTTTGAGAAATGTTGCATTCAAATGACAGTATAACCTATATAAATTCCCTAATTTTCAATCTGTGATATTTCAAGAGTAAATTCAACTAAAACATTTTCCTTCCCTGGTTCTGAGCAAAAGTATTGTTCTTGTGCCTAGTGTAGGAGTGAAGGCATTGTGTTTGTGAGTGGGGTGGGGGAGTTGGACAGGTTAATAGAAGTAGTGATGGTGAGACTTTGGTAAATAATTATTTGAATGAAACCACAGGACAATTTCTGTGTATTCAGATGATATAATGAGTGAAAAACACTGATATGTCTAATTATAGCTCTTAAAAACATACCCTCACTGATCCTTGGTTCTCTTTGCTTTCAATATGCCCATTATTTGTGTGTGTGTCTTGGGTTCCTCTCAACAAAAGATTTTATAAGCTATCACAAAAGAATGAGAAAATGAATTTTATAATGTTCAGGTAGAAACAGTAGCTGATTTTAAGAACAGTATGTTTCATATTCACAGTTAGAACTTACCATTTCTATAAAGCATGTGACTGCATTTTTTATTTAGCCTATAATGAAAGATTTGCTTGATAATTACAAAAATGATTAGAATTGTAAGAAAATCTTCAGTAATGGTCATGTTAATACAATCTTCCAAATAAGTATCCAAAGAAATTTAGACTCTTTATTATTAGCCTAAATTAGACTCTTTTGATTTTCCAGAGTGTGGTAAAGATAAGTCATATAAGTAAAGCAAGAATTCTGTCAAAAGCTGATATCCCCTCACATTAATAATGTAAAGAAAGTGCAAAAAGGGCACAAGTCCTGTTGTTATAATAGTTTCAGGTCAAACTTTATTATTCCCAGCAATATATTTTTACCAAATAAGCTACAGTTTCTAGTTCTTTTTATTTAGCTTTAAGATAAGATGCTACTCTATGTAGTACCTATTGCAAAAAATTATTGTGGAAAATATGAATATATGCTAAATATTTTAATACTGAAAGCCTGTGTATAATTATACAGCTACTTTTTAGAGGAAAATTTAAATAAGTAAAACACACTTTATTCTTTTTAGAGGTCATCATCCTTTTCTGGGGCATGAAACTAATTAAGTGTAGCTCCCATATCACATGTTAGTGAAAATTGCTATTCCTGACATTCAATTTTAATATTAATACCCAAGCACTAAATCACCACTTTATGTTCTAAATCTATCTATTGTGTGCTCCTCTCTGTCAAAAAGTTGTTTTTATTTTTCCAAATGATATATGAGCATCCAAACTTAATTCCTAAGTGTTTCTAAGATAGTGCCTTCTCTCCAACCAAAATCAGAAAATAGTTTGAATCAAGATTAGAATAATTTTTGGAACATGAATCTGCTAAAGAAATTTTAAATATAAAACACTACAATTATTTGTAATATATATATATATATATATATATATATATATAATTTCTTTTTCCATCGACATTTCAAATAGGAAAAGAGTAATAGATACTTTTGGAAGTTCTAGCAACCAAAAACCATGATTTGCCAAAGTCACACCACAATAGCTGTTTTGGCAATGGCCCAATTCACCACTTTACCATTGTTCTCTGAAAGGATGCTAAACTGACCCAAACTCCAAATATGCTGGTGTTTGGGTTGACTTCACCAGGACTTCTTTGGAGGGAATGCAGGCAACACCCCCTTTACCACCTCCTTCACAAAGGTGTGGCAGACAAAATCACATCCCACAAACGCTGTAATATCAGCCACGGATCTTGGAATTTCTAAACAACCCAATTTTTTTTCAGTATTGTCATCCCAGTAGGAACAGATAAATATAGAAGTCAACATTGATTGAAAGATACATATGTCCCAAAACAAAACAAATAACAGAGAGATAAACTAGCAACAAATAGCTTCATAGATCTTTTAATAATGACTTAATGATGTCATTGTGAGATATAATCATTTTCCTAAATTTTCTTATTGCTGTATTTTTTAAATAATTTCATTACAACTCACCTTAAAACAAGCAATGAAAAATACATCAATTTTTTTATGCTTGAGAATGGGTGGGACTATGGGAACATTGCTAGATGGAATTTTTACATTGGTGGTGGAACATGACTGTCAAAAATAAACGTATTCAGATCAACTATGTTAGACTACAGGGATAACACAGCAGATAGGGCATTTGCCTTCCAATTGGCTGATCTGGGTTCTATCCTGGACATCGCATATGATTCCTGAATCTGCCGGGAGTAATTTCTGATCTTAGAGCCAGGAGTAACCCCTGTGGGCTGCTGGGTTATGGCCACAAAATAAAACAAAACAAAATTTTAAAAACAGATCAATATGTAATACGTGGTATTTAAATAATTTGTAAAAAAAAAAAAAGTAAAACAGCTGCTATTAAAAGTGTTTGACTAGTATAAGATAAAAGATCCCTAACAGTTGGCATTTTAGTATTGAGAGAAAATAGCTTTTTTTAAATAAATGTTATGAAAGTAAGTGAAGTCTGCAAAGAGAATGTAGATAGTAGGATGAATCGATGTCAAGCTCGCAGGAAAGAGTACCTGTGAACAAGCTCATTGCCAATTCAATGAAGTTTTGTCAGGTTTGTTTAAAACATGATTTAGGCAGTCCTCATTCGACCCTCAAAAGAATAAATTATGTTGCATAAGTAGATTACTTATGCCCTGATAGAAACACTGGCACCAACACACCCAGCTAGTAACTTTCAATTACATTGATAAATGAGAAGTTAAACTACAAATTTAGCACTAGGCAGTTAGTCTCTAAAATCCTGCCACTTCTGTTTTTATTATGATTAAAAAAAGGAGTCTACAGTAAAACAAATAGTAATCTACATTACTGTCATACTTCAGTCTTGAAAATAAGGGCAATAGTTTTACAGTAAGAAAAAGATGCCAAGAAGAATGAAAAGGGTTTTTTCTGTATTTCTAGTATTACCCAATTACCTACTAAAATTATATAATCAGGGCTGGAGTGATAGCACAATGGGGGTGGTATTTGCCTTGCACACAGCCGACTGGGGACTCCTGAGTTCCATCTCAAGAATCCCAAATTGTCCCCCAAGCCTGAGAGGATTGATTTCTGAACCCAGAGCCAGACGTAACCACTGAGAGCTACCAGTCATGGCCCAAAAACCTATCTATCTACCTATCTATTTATATTATATATATATTTTATATATAATCAGTGTATTTAGAATGTTTCTTCACCTATTTCACCTATAAACTAAATTGTGGGATAAAATTCAAGTGAAAGTATATGAAAATATAATTTAAAAATTCAATATCTTGGGTCAGTAATTGGACTTGTTTAGCAAGTCAGCAAGTCAGTAGATTGCATTTGTTGTAGCTAATGTTTAAAATGCTTCAAGAGAAGAAAGTAAAATTATTGGACTGCTGTTCACCATTTAAACTTCTTAGCTATTATTAAACCAGATTAAATTTATATTCCATCTCATTTGTTATTATCACAGTTTTCCCTACTAGTGCTGATGGTGAAAAAAGCAAGCTAAAAATGTCAAAAAGACATTTAACTTGGGAGGTATAGAAGATGACTTGGTAGCTTAAAATTGTATGGGACTGTGAGTTCAAAGCTCAATGCTAACTATATGTGTTAGTCATGATCTGGGACCTAAAGAACTGTAACAATCTGGCTCAACATATCCAGATATGTTCAAGTATTGCAACTAAAGATGTGTTGCTGGCATGCAAACCCCGACAAGCAATGTATGGGGCATCACAATGATCACCAGCAAACACTACAATGAAAGTTTGCTTGAGTACCAGAAGTTGAGCATCTGCATATGTGAACTGCTCCCCACTCCAAGCAGGGATGCAATAACCACAAATAAAGTGTGCAAAGTCAGTAGACACCATACTGTGTGTGCTGATACTACAACTGTCTTGTTCTCCTCATTGAGCTACATTACTAAGCATGCAAGAACTACAGCCAGATAAATCTGCATTACTGGTCATCCCATCAATAACACATGGAAAGCAAGAGAGGGAGAGGTAATGAATTTTAAAAATTGCTTAGAAACAAAACCAAAATATTTGTATCTTCATAATCGCACTGGGTTTTATGCTCTTTTTCAACCCATCTTAGCAGAGTGCCAAATGTCTAACTCTTTGATGATTTTAAAAGCCATTGTGAGGGGCCAGAATGACAGTACAGTGGGTAGGGTGAGATGAGCTGTATACAATCCCTTACAACAGATGAGGCTGGAAATATGCTTAAAAATAAGTGATTAGGCAATGGAAAAAAGTCCTCAAATAATATGACAGATGAAAATAGAATTCTGGGGTAAACTTAATAGAAACTACGTAAGTATCTTGGAGTCCTAGAGGCCCAGAAAGAAAATCCCCATGAAGAATCAACAAAGACATCATTGCAGAAAAGTTCCCAGATCTAAAGAGTGCACGGAAAGTAAATAAGAAAATAGATAGTATTAAACAAAGTCAAAACTTCTTATTATAAAACTCAGATTACAAATCAGTGGGGAATGGAGGATGGAGGAAGGGAGAGATGGACTATACGTAATTTGAGGACAATTATGAAGGACCTTGGTCATCTGGTGATGAAGGTGCCATAAATTTGCACATTAAAAACAAAAACATTAACTCTATTTTTGTTTGTTTTGTAGGGTTCGTCATTTTTTACATTTTAATTTATTTTGAAAACTTTAGTTTCTACATTGTGGTTAGTAGGATTTTATAGCAAAATATTGAAACCCCATTTGAATTTCTGATAGCTGTGGCATTTGTTATTCCCCTACAAAGATTTTATTTTTGCTTTTTTTGTCCACACCCTGTGATGCTCAGGAGTTACTTCTGGCTATGCACTTAGAAATCACCCCTGGCTTGGGGGACCATATGGGACACCTGGAATCAAACCGAGGTCGGTCCTGGATTTGGCTGCATACAAGGCAAATGCCCTACTGCTGTATTATAGCTCCAGCCACCTAAAGATTATTTTTATCCCACATATGAGAGAGGTCATGGTTTCTTTTCTTTTTATCTTCCCCTTTTTTTGTATTTCTGATTAAATTCACTCAGAATTACTCTCCATGTAGGAACAGATTTCATGAATTTATTTTTTTCTAACAAGTAACTAATATTCTATTGTGTGTGTATCACGTTTTATTACAGTCACCCATTCTTGGATAGTTGGGGTGTTTCTACCATTTAGCTATTGTGAATAGTACTGCAATGAACATAGGAGTGAAAATATCCTTTCTAAATTATAATTTAGGGCCTTGGGTTAGAAGCAAAGAAGTAGAATTGTTGGATCATATGGAAGCTTAGTCCTAGTAGGTGTGTGTGTGTTTGTGTGTGAGTGTGTGTGTGTGTGTTTATGGAATATCCTCACTGGACAATACTCCAGTGTTACTCCTGGCTCTATACTCAGGAGTTACTCCTGATGGTGCTCGGGAGACCATTTGAGATGCCAAGGATTGAACACAGGTTGACAACATAAAAAAAAAAAAATCCCACCCACTGGCTTCATTGCACCTTATCCACTGTAATATCTTTCCAGTCCCTTAAATCCTATATTTATTTTCATAATGTTTTTTTAAAGGCTAGACTAGTTAACATTCCTACCAGAAATGATAAAGGTCCCATTTTCTCCATATTTATATGCACTACTTTCTTTTCTTTTATGATCTCTAGCAAATTCACTGGTGTGCAATGATATTTCTTTGTTATCTTGATTTGCATGATAAAAAGTTCAATAAAATGGTACTAGAAGGAATTTTCCTTTGCATAGTCAGAGCCATTTTTCACAAGCCCTTAGCAAACATTATACTCAATGGCAAAAAAAAAAAAAATCAAAAAAAAAAAGCTGAAAGCTTTTCCTCTACAATTAGTTATGACATAAGTTTGCCTAATTTGAATAAAGCATTAGAAATTCTTAAGATAAAAATTTGTCAAGAAAGCTGTTAGAGTCATACAAATTGGGAAAGAGGATTTTAAACTTTCATTATGTGCTTATATGTGATACTTTGCTTAGAAAATCCCAGACTTCACAAAAAAAAATCATATAACAAAAGACTTGTAAAGTACATTGGGGGCTACAAAATCAATGCACAGGAATCCTTAGTTTTCTAATGTGCAAATAATGCAATAGACAGGGAAATTAAGAAGTCATTACCATTCACAGTTGTGCCTCAGAAAATCAAGTGGGAATAAACTTAACTACATAGGTGAAAGATTTTTACAAAGAAAACTATAAAGTACTACCAAAGGAAGTTTTAAAAGAATACAAGGAAATGGAAATATTAACAGTATTGCAACCTTGTTTTCTTACGTACAAGAGTTTTATCCCAAAAAAGGAAAATACACATGAGATGAGTTTTATTTTTATATTTGATGTATAAAGTTCATCCTGGGAGTAAAGAACATTTTGGTGATAAAAATGCTTTCTATTGAAGCCTCAGAGACAGTAAATTATGATACCATAATTGGTAGGAACAAATTTCACTTAGAACTCAGCTTATTGTTAAACACTAAATCAATGTTGTTATGTGTTTGAATGATCAAAATGCAAATATATTTACATTTCACTAAAAAGTGTGCATAAGTCACCAAGGTATTTGCACAAGGTTTAACCATAGATAGAATGGCGTTCTTTTTTTAATTGCTCGCTTCATTATAAGACTTCTGATATAGAATCAAGCTTTTATCATCAATTTTTTGTTTGTTGTGATATTGTACTAACTTAAGAAAAGGTAGTGAGAAAAAATTATATATTTATTTTCTTGTGAAAGGACCTTCTCTCCAGAATTCTCAGTTTTACCCAAAATAAAATCATTCTATCTGAATTCCAGAAAGAATCTTTTATTTATCTGGGGTGTGTGTGTGTGTGTGTGTGTGAGTCATGATTTTGGAGGGTAAAACCATTCTTTCTCTGGGCTTAGGATTACTCCTGTTGGGCTCGAGGGGCCACATGGAATGTAGAAAATTGAATCAGGACTGACATATGCAAGTCAATGCCCTGCCTACCTACTGTACTATCACTTTGACCCCAATTTTCAGAGTGGAATTTTAATTGTCAAATATTGTAAAAGAGAAGAGGAGGCTTCTCCTCATAAATTATATTTCTATAAATTTTAAATGTTAGAATAGTTTTACAAGACTTGAAAACAATAGTCATTGTATCCTCCTCCTATATATACATTCATACTTTCCTCTACAGCCCATTTGAAATTTCCATGATCACATTCTAAAATTCCATTTATAATAGGTGAAAATGCTTGCGCTATATTTAATCAAGCTTCCAAGTTCTTAAGTATACATTAACTAATAATCCAATTATGTATTTCCTATTATTAAAATAATTATGAAAGAAAGCCCATAAGGTCTGAGATAGTTCTTTCCTTGCTTAAAAGCTTTCTTCATATATATCATTATTTTTTATTTTTAGATAATTTTAGATGGCTAAACTTGTTTGAAATTGGGACTTTGAAATGGTGTGTGCTTCTTTTTAATCCAAATATATTAAATTAACAGTCATCAAATTACGAATCAGCCACACAGAAATTATGAAAACTAAATGTCTAATTTGTGGAGATAAACTTATAAAAGGCATGTAACCAAACAACCATTTCCCATATATGTTTTTCAGGATACAATATATAGAAGAATCAGAAACATAATTCTTAAGATGGTCCTTTAGCTTGGAGTGTTCTTTCTTGCTTTTAAAAACAAACAAAAAAAAAACCTTTTATAAATTACTTTATTGTAAAGACAATGTATTAGATAGTTGCTCACAATACATTTGTTCCAGGAACAAGCCCCACCACTAATATAAAATTCCCTCCACCATTGTCTCCACAATCCCACTCATTCCCAAACATTGGGAGGCATTAAATAATATATATAGGGGCTGATGAGGTGGCGCTAGAGGTAAGGTGTCTGCCTTGCAAGCGCTAGTCAAGGAAGGACCGAGGTTCGATCCCCTGGAGTCCCATATGGTTCCCCCAAGCCAGGGGCAATTTCTGAGCGCTTAGCCAGGAGTAACCCCTGAACATCAAATGGATGTGGCCTCAAAAACTAAATAATATATATTATATGGTTTTATATCTGTAAGTAGAGATATTATTTTTAAAGTATAGTAATAAGAAATTTGTGAAAATTAATGTATCTAACAATGAAGTAATTAAGTTATTGTTAGAAGGTTTGCTAAGTGATTTGATGCTAGTTAATTTTCTGTTGTTTGTTTCTGGATATTAGGCAACTTTGAATCCACATGGATATCAAAATTGGTGTATTTTTACTGAGATGACAGTATTGAAAAATAATTAGTGTTGTTGCACAGCCACAGCCAGGTGATCTGGGAATGCCCAAATTCTGTGGCTCATAATGCAACTTTTGGGGGGCTTGGTTTCAGCTGCCAACAGTTCTAAAAGTAAGAGAAGGCATGGAGGGTGCCTGAAATCACTCCAAAATTGTTCTGGAGATATCAGCCCAAAATATGTCATACATGGAATTCTGGTAGGTTGAGCTAATATGCAGAGCTCCATGGTTGAGTGGTGGAGTGGGTTATTTCACTATATTTTGAGTATATTAAATAGGGTCTGTACTCCTTTACCAGAAACGGCCTAAAAAGTAACTTAGAGTTCGAAATATTTTACAAGTAACTGGTCTTGAATTTAGTCACAAAGCACTTCTCATTAAAATATTTACATTTAACCAATTTTGGATTTAGTCACAAAGAAACACTTCCATGTACTTTGAAAAAGTATAGGGTTAATTTAAGAGAAACAGAACATTCCATTTAGAACTTAAAATAGTACCTATTATATTAATACTTATTATTGGGTAATGTATTAACCTAGTTATCCTTTCCAAAGTGGCTAAATAAAATTCATCTTTGACAGATAAAAAAATTAACAGACTTCTTAAAATGATAGTTAGTTTTAAACTAGTAAAATAGTTTAAAACTAGTAAGAATTGGAGCCTGAGTGATAGTGTAATGGTAGGGCATGTGCCTTGCACACGCAGGACAGACATAGCTTTGATACTCTGCATCCCATATGGTCCCCGAGCCCGAGGCAATTTCTGAGTGCAGAGCCAGGAGTAACCCCTGAGCATCACCGGGTATGGCCCAAAAAACCAAACCAAACAAACAAACAAAAACCCTAGTAAGAATTAGGTGGCATCAATTAAGCCTATAAAAAATTTCAAGTTATAGCTCCTTTCTTTGTTTTTTCTTTTCAACAGATCTTTAGAACAGAAAATTTTAAATACAGAAAGAAACCATTTTTATCTGTATCTTGCCAGATTTAATATCTAATTTTGACTATCCTCTTCAAATATGTTATGTCCAAATGTTTGTTTTTTAAGTTATTTTTGCATTGTTCATTTCTGAGCCATTACATCTGCTATGGGTAGTTAAACCTGCTGTGAACTTATATAGTTTGAGACTGCTATTACTTTAAATGTTAGTTCTTAGTTTGTGATGATAATACTCCCAGCTGTTCCACCCTTCAAGGAATAAAATGTGGCACAACCAATTTCTTGCTCTGGAATCTCCACCACATATTGTGTCTCTACAATTTGCAGACTTTGAGAAAAGTTCTGATTAGGATTTTGACAATTTAGATTTTAGAAAAATATAGAATGTGCAAAACACACAGCTCAATGAAAACTTTGCAGCATAAACTTAGTTATATATATTACAAATCAATATATGTGTCTACATGTTGATTATAATATTCATATCTAATCCACATTTTATATAACTTTAATTAGGTTTTTATATATAATATAAATGATATACAACATGAATATAAACACCCTTTTAATAATAATTCCCAATTTCACTTCCCAGAAAGTGACTATTAAATAGTATAATTATAAAAAGTTGTTTCAATCATGCTCTGTATAATTTTTCTAGTTCTTCCTGATAAATATTCAGCTATCTCTGACATTCTTAAACTGTCCCTCTTCTACACAATATATGTTATCAGAAGTAAGATGGCAGAACAGAATTTCATTGAATCTACTATTCTTGTGCTTTAATAGGGCTTCTTCAACTAATTGAAGTTCTTAACAGAAGAATCTATCTACTTTCTAGGTACTTCTTAGCACCAATACAGACTTGAAAGAAGAGTATAGTTCCTAAAGCAAAAAATCATTAAGAATAGTTTGGGCCAGAGAGATAGCACAGTGGTAGGGTGTTTGTCTTGCACACAGCCAAACCAGAACTTATGGGTTAGATTCCTGGCATCCCATATGGGCTCCCCAGCCTGCCAGGAGCGATTTCTGAGAGCAGAGCCAGGAGTAGCTCCTGAGTGCCACCAGGTGAGGCCCAAAAACCGAAATAAAAAAAAAAAAGAGGAGTTGATAAATACATTTCAAGACCTTTTTACTTTTCACAGGACAAATGAGAACTGATCCACGTATGTCCTCTGTGCAAGTCCTTTTTGACATTGTGACTAAAGTTCTCATAATATTGACCTATTTTCTTCCTCTCTTTCACTTTTATACTAGTGTTACTTGCTATATTCTCTTACAGTGTTGTCCTTATCACTGGAATAATATATATATATATATATATATATATATATATAATCTTTAGAGTTTCTGTCAGATCATGCAGTGGAGATTTGTTCTCTCTATAATACAGAGAACATTGTAAGCTCCTTATCTTATTTCTTTAGCACTGACTTCTGGCTTCTGTTCATTTCTTTTATGCATCAAATCTAATTTAGGTGTACATCGCATGTCTACACTGTCTGCTTATTCTAAATAATTAGGAATATATTTCAGCACAAGCAAAAGAAAAGTCACATCAAATATGCAATGAACGCTTCCCTACCACTACTATGACAAATGAGTGATGCCTTATTTGTCCTTTCTCTCTAAGTTGCCTTCTCCTCTAGGATTACTATTTAATTACACATTATCTTATTGTCATTGCCTAATCCTCTAATGCAACTATCACCCTTTTCTCCTACAAATCACATAAAACTCATTCTATCCCCACCGTATGTCTCTTTGTCTGTCTGTCTCTCTCTGGCCTTCTGTCTTTGTTTCTCACAGTTCTTCTGTCTCTCTCTATTCCTCTATTTCTATCCTCTATCTGTCTGTCTGTCTTTGTTTCTCTGTCTCTCTTTCTCTGTCTCTCTGTCTCTCTGTCTCTCTCTGTCTCTCTCTGTCTCTCTCTGTCTCTCTCTCTCTCTCTCTCTCTCTCTCTCTCTCTCTCTCGCATTCAATCAAATAGCCCCAAATACCGAATTCCTTGTAATCATCAATTAACTGGTCCTTCAACAAAATGATCAATTCTATATTGAAGATGATCAAATTTCAAATCATTCATACTTAACAAAATTTTCTGGAAATGAAGGGATGACACTCCTAGCAATATTCAATTCACCAGTGCAGCACTAATAATTCAGTGCTCAGAGGCTATTTAGAAAGTATTAGGCAAGTCATCTTCCCTATTAAAGCCTCGGGGCTGCACACACAGATTCCCCCCTACAAGACTTCCACACCAATGACCGAGCTTTACCTCTTCTTCACTCATTTGTGCTGAGCCTTCTAGTCACCCAAAGCTCCAGATATGCTGGTTTTGTGGCTTTCATCTTCAGGAATCTTTGGAGTCAAGATGGACCCTGTCCACTCCATTGCCTCTGTATATCCAGAAGTCCTTAGCAGCCATTCTCATGAGACAAAGCCTTTAGCCCTGTCTGAACAAGCAGCCAGCACCACAGACTCATCTAACTCTAAAAAGAGAGGCCCAATTAGCAGAACATATTCAAGGACATACCAATCTCTCAGTTGAACTCCTTGGGGCTCCTCCCCTTAGAACTACTAGCGTTGCCAGCTCCTAAGTTCCTCATATTGTCGATAGAGCAGCCACTTATAACATATTCTGCAGCCATGCGGCACCCCTATAGTTTGAATACTGATTTCCCAGGAGAAAGATACCAAATTAGATTTGACTTTATCATACAAACTACATAACCGCAACAAACAAAATAAAAAAAACATAATGTTTAACTGGCTATTACAGCTTATTAGGCCTTTAGACAATGACATAAGACTGCATTGTGAACTTGGTCAATTTTTACAAATTTTCTTTTAGCTTTTTTTTTTTTTTTACTTTCTACTGGTACATTTTTTAAGATAGTTTTGCTTTTTTTATAGAATTATATTACAACTTAATTGTAGCAAGCAGTATCAAATTAATATATGACTAATGTGCTAAGTTATCTTTTTGTTGTTTAGTAATGTTAACATATTCCCAGGTATTAGCAAAATCTTATGATATTTAAATAAAATATAGCAACTAACAAAAATTAAAATTAAAAAAATCAGTACTTGGAATCTGGAGAACACCTAAGCTACTCTGGTGCTGCTTGAAGGGTCACATTGTGCTGGGAATCAAATTTGAGACTTCATTTATGCAACTTATGTGCTTCATTATTTTGAACGCTTTGGTCCTTATATTTGGGAAGATTTCAATACAAATGAAAACAAAAGATTATCAAATAGCTTAGAATGATTGAAAGTGAAGAATCTGACATAACAAATAAAAATAATAAAAATGGATAAAAGGCAATGAAGAAGAAATCAACACAACACAAAACATGGTTAAAGTAATGTCAATCTTCCCTAGGAATTGAAAGTGATGCTAGACAATATAAACTATTGTATAAATTTTTAAGAACTGTTAAGTTTTACAGATATTATCAACAATTTTAATCAAAAACAGAGAGGCAAGTTAAAGTTGAGAAATCCCAAGAAAATAGATTAAAATGTAAAATAAGATAGAGTACAGAAAGACATAAGAATAAAATAAGATTATTTTACTCTGCTTTTCAGCATCTAATTGGAATTCCAAAATCCATAAATATAGCAACTATCAAAAATATATTAGATTTCCCTGAACTAAAATAATTTTTCAGAAAGACAGTACTGAAAGATGCCAGAACGAATAACTGAGAAACATTAAAAATGTCAGCAATAAGATAAAATGCTTGCATGCTTTGAAGATAACTTAGACAATAAAATCTGTAAAATAGCAGGCACTGTTATGCCATTTTGTAATTGTCCATATCCCAGCTAAGGTATATTACTTCTTGGAGGACAGGAGATGGCATGGGAGGCCATCTGGAAAGACTGGCAGAGGGAGGTCAACACTGGTGGTCAAATTGACCCTGAAACACTATATATCTGAAACCCTATTATGAAGAACATTGTAAAGCACAATTGTTTCAATAAAAATTGAAAAACACACTTTTTCCTGGGCAGCAGGTTTTACCTAACACCTGTCATTTCAACCCTGAAATACAGCATAGTGGAGAAAATTTTTTGCAATGCCACACTGAGACCCAGAAAAATATGAGCATAGGAAAAGAGCTATAAAGCAGAGATTAAGAAGAAGACCTTCAACAAGCATGAAGAGTCTTTTGCTTTGGACATAGTGTTTACCCAATAGGTTATGAAATATCAATATAGGTTATGAAATATCAGATGCCATCCTCACTGAAATGGCATTGTGGAAAGAAACTATAGGAATTATATTAGAAAAGGAATACCAAAAGACAACTTATAACCTTCTGAACAGATAAGCACCATATTAGAACCCACTCTCTATAAAAATAGACTCTAAATACAGACATTGAAGAGAACTGTTACTTCCTTAGAACAAAGCCAAGCCAACTTTGGGCTAGGTAACAATAGTCAAAAGGATGAACCCTTGGCACATAATAGCCCATGTTTTTTCAGCTCCCACCTACAAGCTAACAAAGAAAACAGGCCCCTATATTCAGACATTATTATTCAGCTAATCAGTAGATCTTGATGCCTACTATATAAACCTATTACCCCACTGTGCAAACTTACTTTCTTTGCTTGTTTCTTTGTTTTAGGCAGTGAGGGATAGTTAGTGTGGGCGAAAGGGAAAAAGAAAACTAAGGGGGTGAGACCGGAGTGATAGCACAGAGGTAAGGCATTTGCTTTGCCTGCGGCAGACTTAGGATGGACCCGGTTCAATCCCAGCATCCAATATGGTTCCCCGAACCTACCAGGAGCGATTTCTGAGTGCAAGCCAGTAACCCCTGAGCACTGCCGAAGGAGGAAGGAGGAAAGAAAGGAAAGGATGGAGGGAGGGTTAGGGAGAAGTTCTTAAATACCAGTGGAGCAACAAAAGGAAGGAAGGAAGGAAGGAAGGAAGGAAGGAAGGAAGGAAGGAAGGAAGGAAGGAAGGAAGGAAGGAAGGAAGGAAGGAAGGAAGGAAGGAAGGAAGGAAGGAAGGAAGGAAGGAAGGAAGGAAGGAAGGAAGGGACGAACGAACTGAGGGAGGGAGGAACGGAGGGGCGCAAACTAAGTATCTAGCTAATCTACCATCTATCAGTATAATTCTGATGACCTAGCTAGCTAGTTAAAGGATGTTTCTCACTCAACAAAGTCTACACAGTCTACATGATACTAAGGGATTCTATCATTGCAATCAGCTATCACTAATAAATGCCAAAGGAATTAAAGAAATAATGTTTAAGAGGCTACCTTCCATTTTGGAATAAAAAGATTAGATGGTATTATTGTAGAGATATTAAACATATAAAGGAAATATCATCTTCCCCATTAAGTCTTTTGAGATATTCTTGTGGTGGGGTGAAATTCGAGGCACATTTTTATCACACACCATGGTCTTGTTGAGTTTGAGAAATGATTTGCAGCCATAAGGGATCAGGTAGTGTCCTTGGGTTGGGGATCCTTCTTGGGTTGAGTTGGCAGCATGCAGCAGTCCACATTTGGAAAGGTGAGAAGAAGGGCCACAAAGCATGAGTCAGCAGGAATGATGGTTGCAGTTTCTTGCTGGTGCATTGGATGTGGAACTGAGAGGGTGTCTTTTCACTTTGAAAGCTGGGTGGTGGCTTATTGGGCAGGAAGTCAGTCTTGGTATCTAATAAATTAAGAACTGAGGGTATAGAGGGTTAAATAAGGAGAGATATTGGATCAGGATTGAGGATGAAAGGATAGAATTTCTGAAAGATGGAGGAGGGATAATGTATAAGAGGGGCTATATACAGTTTAGGCATGGATTGTTCACATTTTAGGATTGGCAATCAGAGAGGAGTCCACTGTCTACAAACTCAGGATCACAGAAGGACAGACATAACTTGAATCAACGTATTCAGCCTCATAAATTGAAGGGAAAAATGGATGGCACCAGGACCAGACAGTCGTATACATCTAATGGAAATAAAAAATGATCGGACTTAAATACCAAACCAGAAGTCAATGACAACAGAATTGATACCCAATCTACAACAGGCTGTACAAATAGGAACCAGTTACACTAGCATTCAGAGGGATGGTGGTAAAAAAAAGGGGGGGAGATATGAGATGCATGCCAGGAACAGGGGTGGAGGGAGAACAACACTAGTGGTGGAAATGCCCCTCATTTATTGTTACTATAAACCTTAAATACTACTTTAAAGAAAGAAAACAACAACAACAAAAATGCCAAAGGAGGTCTATACATCTCAACAAATATCCTCAAACAAATTACAGTCACATATCAAGGCTAGAACCATAGTATCTTTAATGAAGTACACTTTAATGTAGGGCTCTGAGCCAGGAAGAGCCCCTGAGAGCTACTGGTGTGACCCAAAAAAAATACACAGAAAAGCAAAACAAAACAAAAACAAGAAAGGAAAAAACATAGGATGATGCTTGGGAAATAAGGTAAAATGGAAGCAAAAGTACCTGCACCAAAATAAATAAATAAATAAATAAAAGCAAAATAAAATAAAATAAAATAAAATCCAATCTATGATTGGCTATCTTTCAGGACTGACTCTGCTTTCAGGCTTAACTTTATACTGCTGCTCTAATACTTCTGGCAGAAGATGTAGCTCACAAAATGGACAAAATTTTTAATGAATAACTAGGGAGTTTGAGGAAATTTGATCTTATCATCATGTCTAATCACCTGTATAATAGCGTAGGTAAGAATGTTACTTAAAACAGGATGATCAAAAAAAAAAAAAAAGTATGGGTCTTAGAGATAGTGTGGAGGTAAGGCATTTGCCTTGCATGCAGAAGGACGATGGTTCGAATCCTGGCATCCCAAATGTTCCCCCGAGCCTGCCAAGAATGATCTGTGAGTCAGGAAGAGTGCCTGAGAGTTACTGCTGTGACCCCCCAAAAAATACACAGAAAAGCAAAACAAAACAAAACAAATCAAGACAAAAAAAAAAAGAAAAAAACATAGGATGATGCTTGGGAAATAAGGTAAAATGGAAGCAAAAGTACCTGCACCAAAAAAAAAATTAAAAGCAAAATAAAAATCTGGTAAGCACACACACACACACACACACACACACACACACACATACACGCATGCACGCACACACGCACGCACACACACACATATCAGCAAACTGAAAAATCTTTCCAAATAGAAGATATAAGACTGGTCCTGTGAAATCAGATGAAAGAAAGTGTGAAAACTGACTTGTATACAAATTTCCACAAGGACCCTCACTGAGAAAATACACTAGAGAACACAGCCATCATCTCAGGGAGATTCAGCCCTGCAGAACATTAAATTGAAGACAACTTCAGTGATAAGTACTGCTTTTCGAGGTTTAACAGAGAGATAAAAAATAAATAGACTTAAAAAGGAAAAAAGACTAAGAAGTCAAATAATTTCTTTAATTAAACACTGTGATTACAAACATAGTTGTAGTTGGGTTTCAATCATAACAAGAACACCCCCCTTCAGTCATGCAGCCTTCCTATCACCAATGCTCCTATCTCTTCTCTCCCCCACCCTCCACTGGCTTTCTACATTCCTCACTGATATTGTTATGATAGTTCTCATTGTAGTTATTTCTCTAACTGCACTCACCACTCTTTGTGGTGAGCTTCATATCCTGAGTCGGTCCTTCCAGCCCTCAACTCTGGAAATACTTTCAATGTCTTTAATTTTTCTTAGAATCCATAGATGAGTGAGACTATTCTGTGTATCTCTCTTCCTCTGACTAATTTCACTCAGCATAATAGATTCCATGTACATCCATGTATAGGAAAATTCCATGACTTAATCTTTTCTGACAGCTGCATAATATTCCATTGTGTATATGTACCACTGGTTTTTAGCCACTCATTTGTTGAAAGGCAACTTGGCTGTTTCCAGAGTCAGGCTATAGTGAAAAGTGCTGTGATGAATATAGGTGTGAGGATGGAATTTTTTTTTTTTTGGTTTTTTGGGCCACACCCGTTTGACGCTCAGGGGTTACTCCTGGCTATGTGCTCAGAAATTGCCCCCTGGCTTGGGGGGACCATATGGGACGCCGGGGGATCGAACCTCGGTCCTTCCTTGGCTAGCGCTTGCAAGGCAGACACCTTACCTCCAGCGCCACCTACCCGGCCCCGAGGATGGAATTTTTGTATTGGATTTTTGTGCTCCTAGGGCATATCCCTAGGAGTGGTCTAGCTGGATCAAATGGGAGCTCAATGTCCAGTTTCTTGAGGAATCTCCATATTATTTTCCATAAGAGCTGGACTAGACAATGTTCCCACCAGCAGTGAATGAGAGTTCCTTTCTCTCCACATCCCCACCAGCATTGATTTTCTTGTTCTCTGTGATGTTAGCTAGTCCCTGTGCACACCAGACTTTTAATATATACTAAGTTGATGATAGGTTCTGAGCAAAGCTTTGTGTTTGTACATAAAGAGCAGGAAGGAGTGATAATCATGAACTATTATGACTATGACGGGCACAAACAGAAGGACTTAGAAGTCATGATTCCATGATTCCTAGAACAGTCAAACGGGAGAAATCAAGACCTACTGCTAGGTTTGCTGCTGTGGCCCACATCACAGGTTTTCAACCATTGTGTCTATGAACTAAGGAAAGAATACACAAATCTGAGTCACCAAATTTCATGTCCAAGTTAAGGCTAGTGGTACAGAGTACAAAAGTTTAATAGCAAGTATTGTGTTTTTACCTGTTTAATGAGAAATAATAAACAAACAACAAGCACAGGAAAGGAAAGGAAAGGAAAGGAAAGGAAAGGAAAGGAAAGGAAAGGAAAGGAAAGGAAAGGAAAGGAAAGGAAAGGAAAGGAAAGGAAAGGAAAGGAAAGGAAAGGAAAGGAAAGGAAAGGAAAGGAAAGGAAAGGAAAGGAAAGGAAAGGAAAGGAAAGGAAAGGAAAGGGGAAAGTAAAAAGGAAAGAAAAGAAAAGGAAAAGGGAAAGGAAAAAGGAAAGGAAAGCAAAGGAGAAAGAAAAGGAAAGGAAAGGAGAAAGAAAAGGAAAGGAAAAAGGAAGGAAAGGAATAAAAGTAAAGAAAAGAAAAGTAAAAAAGAAAAGGAAAATAAAATAAAGAAAATAGAATAAAGAAAAGAATATAAGAAAAGAAAAAAGTAACAAAGAAAAGAAGAAAAAAAAGGAAATGAAAATAAAAAGAACAGAAAAGAATCTGGGAGCTGGCTAGACCCAGAACAGTCTGGAGATGTATTGTGGTTGGTTCAGCTATAAGTGAGTTCCACCCAATAGACTGCCCAATAAGTTAATAGAGCAAATTCAAAATAATGGAAAACTTCCCCTCTCCAGGGTAGAAATAGCCATTTTAATTACTCTCATGAGCACTGAGCTCATGGTGCAGAAGTTTAGATTTTTGCTTGTACTTTCTGAGAAGTAGAAACTGAGAAATGGCATATGACACAATGTTTTGTATGTTGTGCTTCCAGGCCACAACTAAGAGTAGATATTCTGGAAATCAAGTAACCCCCTCACCAATCCTTGGCTGGAAGAAGGCATACCTGAGCTTTCATTGAAAATGTAAACTAGTTGCTACAAAAATCAACATGCTAAATATTGTATTGGACATAGGTGACCATAATTTTTAATATTTGGTTCATATCAGTCTATTATAGTCCAGAAACTTTTTGGTCCTTATAATTCATTTCCTGGAAAAAGACCCAGGCCAGCTAGATTTCTGAGTAATAACAACTACAGGAAATTGTCTACCACAAATGACCAGTGGTCATTCAAGTACACAAAAGTCAGAACCAGCATAATACTCTACATCTATTTTGCAAATATCCATCTTAATCACTGCTTAGACTAACTCATATTCAAACCATCCATAGCCTCATACAATACAATATGTAAGAAAATGAGGTATTTAGTAATTCCATAAAGAGAGATGTCCAGAAAAAACATAATATAACAAAAATTTCTAAAACGTTTTAAAAAGACTTCAAAGTGCAATGCTATCAGTATTCTATAGGAAGATAAAAAAAAAAAAAGATTGATACAAAATAGAAAAGTTCATCCAAAGAGAAAAATAAAAGCTAAAGTACATAGTATTTTAGATTAAAATAAAATTTATATTTTAGCAAGATATGGTGTCATCATGATAGAAGCTGAAACCAAGCCATACTGCAATCAAAATGACTAGAACCAGATTCCTGAAATCACCATAAGAATGGCTAGAGAGATCATAAGTAGCGAATGCATATGCCTTGCAAGCAACTATCATATCCAAATAGTGTTTTTAGGTGCTTTGAATAGATGCTGAGACTGGAATTACTGGACCATATGGAAATTTGATTCTTAGCCTTTAGAGAAATGCCCATATTGTTTTCTAAATGAGTTGAGACAAACAACATTCCTTTCCCTCACATTTTTGTCAGTGCTGATTGTTTTTGTTCTTTCTCATGTGTTGTCAATCTCACTGCTATAAGGTTTTGAGTTCCCTGGTAATAATTGATCTAGAGTGTTTTTATCAAATAACTTTTTCCATATGTATGTTCATCTCTTTTCAAGTTTGTTTTATGAAAGTTGTTTGTGTGTAGTCATTGTTGCTAAGGTTTAAAAAGTGTTTTATTGATATTTAGGTATTTATTTTTTGTCAGATAAGTGGTGGCAAAATCGTTTTTTTTCCAGTTTTGAGAGGTGCCTTTATTCTAGTGATTGTTTTTTTTTTTTTTTTTTTTTTTGTAGATCATAATATACTTAATTAGGTAGAGTCCTAGTTGTTTAATTTTGCTTCTGTTAGGTCAGTGATGTTGGATTATTAAAGGCATATCTTATTTAAAAAAAAGAAAGAAAAAATATATAGATATATCTAGATTTAGTGTTATGAATGATTTTGCCTAAGTTTACCATTGGTAAAGCCTTTCAATCATATGTGAAAAAAAAAATCACTCAAAGTCCTATCTCACACCATACATAAAAGTCAATTCAAAATAGTTTTAAAAGTTCAATGTCAAACTTTAATCCAAAAATTATATTGAGGGGCCAGAAAGATAGCATGGAGGTAAGGCATTTGCATTTCATGCGGAAGGACAGTGGTTCAAATCCTGGCATCCCATATGGTCCCCTGTGCCTGCCAGGGGCGATTTCTGAGCATAGAACCAGGAGTAACCCCTAAGCACTGCCGGGTGTGACCCAAAAACAAAAAAAAAATTACATTGAGGAAAATATTTGTTTTAAATAAGTTCTGTATTATTAGTTTCCTATTAAAAGCAATTATATACCTTTTATAAACAGGAAGGCATAAAATAATAAAAAGAGAGAAAAATGTAAGCTGAGAAAGGGGCTCACAAAGTGAGCTATATAGACTTAGATCTTTACATTTGAAGAAATGAAATAATCTTAGAATCTCAGATATTTACAGCAAACTTCAAAGCAAAAAGACTTAGAAGAAAATAACAGGAAGAGGACCCGGAGAGATAGCACAGCGGTGTTTGCCTTGCAAGCAGCCGATCCAGGACCAAAGGTTGTTGGTTAGAATCCCAGTGTCCCATATGGTCCCCCGTTCCTGCCAGGAACTATTTCTGAGCACACAGCCAGGAATAACCCCTGAGCACCGCCGGGTGTGACCCAAAAACCAAAAAAAAAAAAAAAAAAAAAAAAAAGAAAGAAAATAACAGGAAGCAACAAATGGAAGATCACTATATTAAAGTAAGTTGGTTACAAAAGTAAAGCAGACAAAAATAAGGAAAGCTAGCAAGCAATGCCAAATGACAAAAACATTCAAAATCTTAATAGAAAATTGTCAAGAAATTCTTTGATAAAAATAACTTCTGAACATTGAATAAAGTCTAACCTGCTTCTAAAAAAAATAAAATTTTCATGTTGCAAAATGGTTTAAATTGACACGATGAAAAACAATCATAGAAACCAATGGTAGATTAAGAAGAGATGATATGACTGTACTTGTGTCAGAACAAATAGGATTCAAATCAAAGCAAGGAATAAGAGATACAGACACACATCACATACTTTTAGATATATTTAGTATAAATAAATCAGTAAGTCATCTTGTGCCTGTGTGAATGGAAAAGTCTCTTGCCTTGCATGTGGCCAACTCTAATTCAATCCTCAGCACCAATTATGATGTCCCAAAGACTTCCAGGTATAATTCCATAAGCATACAATAGAGTAATTCCTGTTCACTGTCAGGATTGGTTCAAGGACTACATGCAATCAAATTATTCATACCCAAAGAGTACCAGCTAAAAGAGACCAAAAGAAAAACACCCCAAGACACATCTTCTTTACAATGACAAATCCCACAGAGATAAAATACTGAAAGCAACAAGATCAAAGAAAAATTACATTCAAAGCATCCCTAAGACTTACAGCAAACATGTCACAAGAAACTCTCAAGGACAGAAGACAGTGGTGGGATATTGTGACAAGACCAAATAAAATGGATGCCTCACCGAGAATACTGCACCCAGCCCAATTCACCTTCAGGTTTGAGGGAAGGATACATAGCTTCATGGATAAACAACAGCTCAGAAACTTCACAGATCAAAAACCAGCCTTAAAGGAAAAACTGACAGGTCTGCATTAAGACAAGAGAGACCAAAAAACACAGCAAACTTATCTACAAAGATGAAATTAAATCCTATGACAATTATCTCCCTCAGTGTCAATGCACTAAATTCACCAATTAAGACACAGAGTGGCAAAATGAGTCAAAAAGATAAATCTAACATTCTGCTGCCTACAAGAAACACATCAGAATAGTCAGAACAAACAAAGACTAAAAGTCAAAGGCTAGAGGAAAATCATCCAAGCAAACAGTACCCTTAAAAAAGCTGGGGTGGCCATATTAATATCTGATGACACCAACTTTATACTCAGAAAAGTTGTAAGGGACAAAGATGGACACTATGTACTAATCAAGGGATATGAGCAACAGGAAGAAATCAGGCTATTAAACATATATGCACCCAATGAAAGACCAGCAAATTATCTTTTTTTTTTTTTTTTTTGGTTTTTGGGCCACACCCGGTGATGCTCAGGGGTTACTCCTGGCTATGCGCTCAGAAGTCGTTCCTGGCTTGGGGGACCATATGGGATGCCGGGGGATCGAACCGCGGTCTGTCCTAGGCTAGCGCAGGCAAGGCAGGCACCTTACCTCCAGCGCCACCGCCCGGCCCCACCAGCAAATTATCTAATACAATTACTGACAAATCTGAAAGAAATCATCAATAATAACACAATAATTTTGGGAGACCTCAACACGGCCCTGTCAACACTAGATAGGTCAACCAGACTGAAACCCAACAAAAACATACTAGCCCTGAAAAGAGTAATGGAAGAAAGAGGACTAGTAAATATATATATAGGACACTCCACCCAAAAAAACCTGGATACATATTCTTCTTCAATGTACATGGCTCATTCTACACAATAGACTACATGCTGACACATAAAACATATCTCCATAAAATCAAGAGGATAGAAATCTTACAGGCTACCTTTGCTGAGCATGAGGCTCTGAAAATAGATGTGAACTACAAAGCCACACAGAAGAAAAACTTTAACAATTAGAAATTAAACAGCCTGCTACTGAACAGCCAGTGGGTCCAAGATAAAATCAAAAAAGGAAATCAAAACTTTCCTAGAAACAAATGATAATGAAGACACAAAGTGCCAGAATCTATAGGACACAGCAAAAGCGGTCCATAGAGAAAAATTTATAGCTTTGCAAGCACACATCAGGAAGGAAGAAAGGGCATACCCAAATAACTTAATGACGCAGCTCAAAAAATTAAAAATGATGAACAAAATGAAATAGGGAGACCGAAGGAAATAACAAAGCTGAAAGCAGAAATCAATGGAGTGGAAAATCGAAAAACAATCTGAAATATCAATGAAAGAAGTTGGTGCTTTGAAAAAAATAAACAAGATTGACAGAACATTGGAAAAAATTTAAAAGAAAGAGAGAGAGAGAGAAACCTGATAACCCATATTAGAAATGAAAAGGGGGAGATCACTACAAATATTGCACAGATCCAAAGGGTAATCAGAGACTATTTTGAGAAACTTTATGCTACTAAACATGAGAACCTAGAATAAATGGATAAGTTCTTGGATACTTAAAACATCCACAGTTAAGCAAAAAAGATGTAGCATATCTAAACACCCCCATCACTATTGAGGAAATTGAAACTGTAATCAAACATCTGCTCAAAAAAGAAAAGCCAAGGCCCAGATGGTTTTACTAATGAATTCTTTCAAAACTTTCAAGAGGAGCTACTACAAATCCTAGCCAGGTTCTTTTATAAAATTGAAAAATGGGAACACTCCCAAACAGCTTTTATGAAGCCAACATCTCCTTGATACCAAAACCAGACAGAGATGCTAAAAAAAAGAAAATTACTGACCAATATCCCTGATAAATGCAGATGCAAAGATCTTCATCAAAATCCTGGCATAGGATCCAATGCATCATCAAGAAGATCATACACTACGACCAAGTAGGTTTCATCCCAGGAATGCAAGGCTGGTTTAACATCTGTAAATCTATCAACCTCATACAAAACATCAAAAAGAGGAAAAATAAAAATCACATGATCATATCAATAGATGCAGAGAAAGCATTTGATAATGTCCAAACACCCATTCTTAATCAAAACTCTCAGCAAGATGGGAATGAAAGGAACCTTTCTCAATCTAGTGGAAGCCATCTACCACAAGCCAATGGCAAATATTATCCTTAATGGAGAAAAACTAAAATCCTTTCCTCTAAATTCTGGAACAAGACAAGGCTGTCCACTCTGTCCTATTCAACACAGTACCGGAAGTCCTTGCTATAGCGATCAGGCAAGAAAAAGATATCAAGGGAATCCAGACAGGAAAGGAAGAAGTCAAGCTTTCATTGTTTGCAGAGGACATGATACTCTGCTTAGAAAACCCTAAAGACTCTACCAAAAAGCTTCTGGAAACAACAGGCTCATATAGCAAGGTGGCAGGCTACAAAATTACACACAGAAATCAATGGCCTTTTTATACACCAATTGTAATAAGGAAGAAATGGACATTAAGAATACAACCCCATTTACAATAGTGTCACACAAACTCAAATATCTTGGAA